>NC_020188.1:675926-848528 GCF_000315915.1 Henningerozyma blattae CBS 6284
AAAATGCTTGCAATCGACAATGGAAGTGAATAAGTCCAGCGGGTAATAATCCATCACGATAAAAGTGGCCACGGGCGAATCAAGAACCTTGTGCACATGAACAACATGCTGTAGATGGTTCACACGTAGTTGTAATGAGACCTCTCTTAGAAACGGACACTTTCTGATCCATTCTATAGTCTTTGGGTTGTATTCATCTGCTAAAAGATCCAAATCGATCGATTTCAAAAACAGACTGCTATGGTTTGCTTGGAAGTATGAATAAAGCTGATGAGTCAAGTACCTAGTCTTTGTGGCGTCATCCAACGTACGATCACCATTGACATTCTTCTTGAGAACAGCCTTAATGGCGACTGTATTGGCGACTTGGCCACTACGGTAAGTGGGCACATGAGTGTCTATGGCACGAAACACAAGACCGTAAGCGCCTGAACCAACCTGTTCAGTCAAGGTATAGTTGTTTATTCTGCAGTGTATGGCAGAGTGTTTGTGGCAGGTCATAGTATGATAGAGAAAGCGAATGAGATGGAGCTTAGAAGAGCTTAGAAGAGCTAAAAGGAGATGAAATGGGCTAAGTCTGGAGTGGGGAAAAAAGACACTAGTCTAGAGCTAGGACCAAAGAGAAGACGAGAGTGAGAGTTTGTGTAAGTGTCAATACAACTTGGACCAAACACTAGAAACCAAATACCAAAAACCAAATAAACAAATATGAATGTTTGTGGTCGTTGACTTATATATGCTGCCGCCAGTGAGGGCTCGAGCGGGGCCTGTCCCGAAGGGGTGACAATCCCGCCCGAAGCGGACGGCGTGGCCGTTTGGGGAGAATGCGGGTGCCCAAAAGCGGCGAACCCATGCAGACGTAAACACGCCCGATAGGGCAATGACGTGGGTGACTGCCCAAAGGGTGACTACTGCACACGTGACGCATACTTGCCGGGCCACGCTGGCGGTACGCACGTGACCGGTGGGTGTACTAGTACTGAGCGACCAGCGTGGTCACTGCTGCATCGAACAGACTGTTCTTGATGGGCATCTCCAGGGCATAGAAAGGGTCCTTCATGACGTAGTCACCGTACAGGCAGTGCACACGGCGTAAGAGGTTGTCTGCCGTGTGGATGCGTGTGATCACGTGCGCGCTCTGTGCGGCAGGACTACGTGTGTTTACAAGAACAAATCGTGCTCCTGTTAATGTCTGGTAGACGTATATTTCCAATGCATCGGTTTCTATTTGGCGTACGCCTCCTCTGCTCCAACTACGGAACCCGGAGGAGAAGAAATCTGTGCCATGGTAACTACCCAGGTTATTATTGTTACCCAGGGTACCCTTGCCGTTGTTGTTGTTGCTATTGCCGCTACCAAGTTCATCGTTGCTTCCTGGTGGGATATAAGGTACGTGCTCGATGATATCATCGCCATGAACGTCACTATTGCCGCTTTCACCAAGCTGGATGGATTTGGGTGTCAATTGAGATACAATGGCAAACACAGAGTGTAAAGTACTGGCAAAGATCAGGTACTCGTTACCGTTTTTACTGCCAGGGTTGTTGTTTGCACCGTTCAGATCCTTCTTGTAGATCAACCCACCAGACTTGTTGATAATCAATAGAGCTTGTGCTAATTTCATGGTTGTAATTCGTATTCGTATTTGCTTGTTTGAGTGTGTGAGTGTGCAAGTGTGAGTGCGTGTGTGTGTGTGTGTGTAATTCTTATACAATTGGCCGTGGCAATATATCTATTGTTTAGTTAACAAACCTGTAGCTGCTGATCTTCTATAGTTTGTTCCTGATCTTTCTTAGCTTTGTCCTGATCTCTATCTTGATCCTCCTAGTTTCTAGCTCGATAAGATTTGCATTCAGATACATCCAGGTCTCGTTTTTGTCTTGCCACTCCGCGTCGGAACGCGAAACGGAACTCGGAACGGAACTCGGAACGGAACTCGAGACGGGATTCGGAACGGGACACGGAACGGGACACGGAACTGAGATCTGATCTGATACCAGATCCCTACTTCTACATCCATTCGCGTGTGCCCTTGCTTACTCATCCTGTTTATACAATCGTAACACTGACCCATTGTTCCTTCTATTGCCAAGAGCCAAGACTTTATTTTTTTGTTATTTTTAGTAAATAAACTAAAATAAAATAACAAAGAAAAAAGAAAATAAAAAGAAAGGCACTTTAAACTCCAGTATGATTGATTGTCTTATCGGGTTGTAATTTCATCCTATTACATATTCAATTGCTTATTACGGATCGTATATTGCATATTGCATATGGCACTACTTACACCTATATATACCCTTATTCTTCATATTTATACTCAACTTATTAAACCCCCCCCCCCCCTCTTCTTGACAAGCAAACTGCCCTTTGTAAAAGATTTCAAACCAATCGCCCTAAAAAATACCAAGACTTTCCAACCAATTAATGTGGGTGAGACCCTTTTAAAACATCGTATCGTCCTACCATCTTTGACTCGTTTTAGAAACAAGTACCCTGGCAATGTCCCCACAGATTTGATGGTCGAATACTATGATCAAAGATCTAAATACCCAGGAACTATGATCATCACCGAAGGGGTCTTCCCTTCTGCTCAATGTGGTGGGTTGGATTATGCTCCAGGTATTTGGTCTAAAGAACAATTGGATCAATGGTCCAAGATTTTTAAAACCATTCATGATAATTGTTCTTTTGTTTGAACACAATTATGGGTTCTTCGTAGACAAGCCATCCCCACATCCATGGTAAGAGATAATTTAAGATATGATTCTGCTTCTGATGTGATCCCCAATACTGAAGCTGGTGAAGTTGCCAAGAAAGAAAATATTAAACCTCATAGCATCACGCAAGAAGAAATCGATCAATACATTAAAGACTACGTCACTGCGTCTAAAAATTCTATAGAAATAGGTGCAGATGGTGTTGAAATCCATTCTGTTAATGGTTATTTGTTAAATCAATTCTTGGATCCTAAACCAAACAAAAGAACTGCTAAGTATGGTGGATACATTGAAAATAGACCCCGTTTTGTCTTACAAGTTATGAACGCCGTGGTGGATGCCATTGGTGCAGATCGTGTTGGGATTAGATTATCACCATTTGGGGTAGGTGGTGATATGACTGGCGCCAATGATCCAACCTTTATTAGCCACGTTTTGTTATGTTATAGGTGAACTAGAGAAAAGGGCTCAAAACGGCAAGAGATTGGCTTATATTCATCCATTAGAACCAAGAGTCACGAATACAACTTTGGAAGAAGGTCTTGGTGAAAATAATGAAGTTTCCAATGAATTTGCCTATTCCATTTGGAAAGGTATCATCATTCGTTCAGGTAATTTGGCTCTACATCCTAAAATTGCTAACGAATTCGTAGAGCTAGATAGAACTTTAGTGGCACATGGTAGATTGTTCATTGCCAACCCAGATTTAGTAGAAAGAATAGAAAAGGGGTTGCCTTTGAATAAATATGATAGACCAACTTTCTATACTCATGGTAAAGAAGGTTATACAGATTATCCAACTTACGATGAAGCTATTAAATTGGGTTGGACCGCTTGATAGCTGATTCAATATTCTTGTCAATAAGCCGAGTTTCTTACAAAACTATATATATAAATATATATATATTATGTGTGTCTGTATCTATATATAAAATTTCAAGATGCATTACGCGCTTTAAAAATTGCACATTAACTTAATGTGAATTTTCTAAATAAAAATAAAACAAAAAAAAAATAATAAATACTTGTCGTCATATTTAATCATGTCTTCGATCATATCACAAGATATAACTACTTGTACCACAAACATTCCACCAAATTCTACTACTAATTCGCCTAGGGATCGACAAATCTTAGATGCTTTAAACAATGATGAGCCTGATTGGCTGCTCACTTCTCCAAATAATTCGACCTCTGGCTTAAAAAGATTAAATCAACCCTTATTATTTCAAATATTAATGGTAGAAAATATTTCAATGTCCAAATTATCAATAATAGATACTATTAATTCAAATATAAATCCAAATTCAATTAAAGTAGATACTATGAAAAATAAAAATAGAAAATTAATAAATCAAATCAATGATAATGATTCCAATATAAATGACGATCAAATAAATTCAAATAATATTTCATCTGCTAATTCCACTTTTAAATTAACTCTTCAATCAAAATCAGGTAACATTTATTTTGCAACAAATTCTATTCCATTACCTTGGATTAATTGTCCCTTAGGCTCTAAAATTATTTTAAATAAAAATATCATTATCATTAATGGTAACACTTTTTTAATAAAATCAAATTCAGATTTCACGTTCTTAGGAGGAATTATTATTAATTATAATGAAAACAAAGATTTAAAACAATTAAATTATTTAAATTCAAAATTACAAAGATCTACAAATACAAATACAAATACAAATACAAATACAAATACAAATACACAATCCAGGAAAAGAAGACAATCACAAACTGTGGAATAATAACAGACACAATAGAAACATTATTTTTCAGCATCGATTATCTATTTTTTTTCTTTTTCTTTTTTTTATTTTTTTTTATATCGATCTTTATTTTTATTTTATTTTCAAATATTCCTGCATTAATATATTCTAGATCAAATGAAATCTGTTTCATACATATTGTACATAATTCAATAGCGTATTTGTAAATTTCATACCATTTATTATAGTTCAAAAATAAAAATAAAGATCGATATAAAAATAAAAATAAAAAAAAAACGTAAAAGTATATATATATATATATATATATATATAATTACCATGCATCATGCCATAGCTTTATCTATTCTAATAGCATTTCCCATAACTCATCCGTCTTGATAAAATCGTGATGAACAATAGATACCAAACAAAACTCATTACGCAACTTGTTCAAAAAAATACGAGTAGGAGAATTAATTGGGAATAGTTTAATCCATTCTAGCCAAATTGCAAATGCTTCATCCCTCCACGCCTTAAATGATTCCTCTTCAATAATTGTACTTTGAATAATTTCACTGTTGGGAAAAACACCCCATGTTACAACCGAAGAACTTCCATCACTATTTCCATTTGGATATTCATTATTTTCGCTATCATAAGTTTGATGACTATCAAATTTACCATTCACATCCCCAACATAATAGGTATATTTACTCGATCCATATCTATCTAATTTTGGTTTTAAAATCGTATCCCATTGATTCTTTGATATAAACATTTCAATAAATGCCTTTTGATAAACAACACCATGCGCTGGACCCCAACCAAATATTTTATCTGTGCTTGATGTACCATTTGTAGCAGGTTGAGATGACAATGTTAAATATCCCATTTCATTTAATTCAATCAATTCTTCTTGAATTAAGCCAGTTTCAGGTGAAAGACCTAAATCACTCCAAGGTAACGAATCAATTGATCCTTCTAAATATTTAATAAATATATTCTTAATATCATCGAAATTCAATGGCTTCCCCCATAATTCAATGGCTTTTTTATAACTAACTTTTAAACTTGGACCATAACCATCAATCTCACCATACGCAGGTGATCTAGAGTCACCAAATCTACCATTTGGAAATTCATCCCATGTAGCATTACGTCCAAGAGTACCAGAACCTTGCGAAATAGATATCAATACTTTTCTCGATGGCATATTTGAATGATTTATATTAATTGCATTAGACGTGGAGTTCATATTATGTGGAATGGAATTTCGATTAATAGTAGTTCTAGAGTTATCGTCATTATCATTATAGTTTATAGTTGAACTCGATCTTCTTCTTCTTCTCTTTTTATTTTCCTCTAAATAAGTAGTACTGGTAGTACCATTAGTGACACGATTATTATTACTATTATCTTCTTCGGCATCAATTAATATAAGATCTTCATCATTATCTGTATTCCTAGATTCATTCAATTCAGTATTGCTAACAGTGTGTGGAAAATTATTCAGTTGTGATTGTGGTTGTGGTTGACGATGGATTTGTGGCATAGTAGAATGATTATCGCTAACATTAGAATCTTCTAATATACTTGACAATGTGGTAGATTTTGCAACAATTTGAGCAATGGCCTTCTCTAAGTTTAAGGTGAAGAAATGGAAGCAATTAATTCTACCATTTGTTTTGGCATAAATCTCCTCGATTATATTTATTAATATTTTAATACCAATAGATTTAACAATATTATCATCGTTTTGGATTTCTACAGGAAATTGATCTAATATGCTAGAAGGAATAGTCGCATGTGAAAGTTTCGCTGCTCTATTGAATAGTAAGAAGGAATTTATTGGCATCAATCCCGGGAATAATAAGATACTATCGTTTTGAATTTGTTCACGAAATACCTGTTCGAATTTTAAAAAGTTGTCAACATCGTAAAATAATTGAGTAATTACAAAATCAGCACCTGCTTCAATTTTCTCTTTCAAGTATGGTAAATCTTTTATAGGATCTTGTTTAATTTCCATATCTGCATCAGTATCATCATCGTCAGTTCCATAATGACCTTCTGGATAGGCTGCAACACCAATGCAAAAATAATCGTCGTAATTTTTTTTAATATATCGTACTAAGTCTGATGCATATCTGAAATTATCACATTCTTGATCCATTTGAAAATCTAGCCAATCATCACCGCTTGGTGGATCACCTCTTAATGCCAATATATTCCTGATACCAATTCTTTTGCAAACCTCTAACGCTTCGTCAATAATAGTTTTATCCATATTGGTACAGGTTAAATGCATACAAACTGGAATATTTAGATCTTGTTGAATAATAGTAGATAATTCTAATGTTTTATCTGCTGCAGTTCCACCTGCTGCCCATGTTACTGTTACAAATAAGGGTTCTAAGGCAGACATTCTACCAATACGATCTAACAAATTCCTTTTACCAGGTTCAGTTTTTGGTGGGAAAAATTCCAATGATACACATGGTGAGGTTCGTTCTTTATAAAGCTCAGTAATTTTCCTCGAAGCATTTATTGGGGTGGACTGTTGTATAATATTCATGTTTATAATGTGGGTATTCTTCGACTCTATAATATTCTATAATATTATTAATAAATGATAAAATGAAAAGCGGTATCGGTATCGTAATGTGCAATAAAATAAAAGTAAAATAAAGACCAGTAAAATTCAAAGTATAAATATCTGAAATAAGGTCTGTTTCAAAACAGCACACTAGGTAAGCAAGCTTAGGGTGATAATCACTCCAGGTTGATATTGAAGTAGAGCCAGTTTCTTTTTTTGATGTACATCGTTTTCTTTGACGATAATATAATTTATAACTCGGCATCGTTTAAAATTTTAACATTTCGGGCCTTGGAAAAATTAAATTATTATCAAGAATTCTAAAGTGTGGTGTCATTAGAGTTTGCAGGAAATACTACATGATAAAGTAGGCATCATAGTAGTTGTAGTTTAATACTTAGTTAGGAAAAGGTGACATTAATAGGGAAAGGTAATGGTATCCAGCTTGCTTGTGAGTAGTTAAGAACCAATAAAAAGGACTTTATCTTTTCTTGAAATTTGGGAACTGAAATACCAAAATCTATTATGAGTAGCTTATTTGTTCATGATTCAGAAGATGAAGAATTACAATTAGAACTATCTAGACAATTAGAGGAGTCAAATAATTCTGAACAAATTGCAGAGTCGTTTGAAAAGGATAAAATACAAGGGAGTGGAATCTTAAAAGAAACTAAAAAGTCATCAACCTTGACCAATCTTCATGAAGAACTTGATTCAAGAGTCATTGTAGACCAACCATTATATCCACTCATACCAAATGCTCCCTTACAAGATGTTAGTTTAAAACCAAATATCGATGACATTAGGCCAGTCAATCTTATTTTAAATTTGCCTTTAGATTTCCAGCAAAAAATTGTGGAGAATGTTTTAATATCAGATAACCCATTGTTAATCATTGGGAAGGGATTAGGTATCAACGCCATTGTAGCTAACTTACTTCATGTTTTATCAACGCCGACAGTCATTAATAAGCAACGAAAAAGATCATTAGTTTTAGTGTTAAATGCTAGTATTGATGACAATCGTATCATTTCCGAACAATTACAAGAATTGAACTGGCTAGCTGAAAGTAATTATGAGTCAACAAATAAACTCAGTAACTTAGCTGAAATTATAGATAATGAAAGGCCGTTTAATGTAGTAACGGCCGACTCGTTGAGTGTAGAGAAAAGACGTCAACTATACTTATCAGGGGGGGTTGTTAGTGTAACATCAAGAATTTTGATAGTAGATTTACTGTCCGGTATTGTACATCCAGATAATATCACAGGTATGATTGTCTTAAATTCAGAAACTTTAAAAGAATATTCAAATGAATCCTTTATTTTGGAGATTTATAGATCTAAAAATAAATGGGGATTTATTAAAGCATTTTCAGAATCCGCAGAAGCATTTACCATGGAATTTTCTCCATTAATGAAAAAGATGAAAGATTTACGTTTAAAAAATGTTTTATTATGGCCTAGATTTAGAGTTGAAATTTCATCTGCCCTTAATATAGTTAAAGAAAAAGAAATAAGTAAAGTTATTGAAGTAAGAATTTCACCAACAAATTCAATGAATCAAATACAATTTGGATTAGTAGAATGCTTGAAGAAATGTATTGCTGAACTGAATAGAAAAAATCCTGAATTGGCTCGTGATTGGTGGACTCCAGAACATATGTTAGAAAACAGTTTTTTAAAATCAATTGACTCTGTAATGATGCCTAACTGGCATCGAATCTCCTATGAATCAAAACAATTAATCAAAGATATAAGATTTCTAATAAACTTAACTAAGGCTTTATTAACAACTGATGCGGTAGATTTTTATGAGGAAATCCAACTCAGTCTAGATGCAAATAAACCATCAGTTTCTAGAAAATATACTGAGTCACCTTGGTTAATGGCTGATGAGTCACAATTAGTAATATCATATGCAAAAAAGAGGATATTTAACAAAAGTGAATACCTTTTGGAAGAACTTCCTAAATGGGAGCAATTGAAGGATATATTAGAAGATATTGAATATAATAAATTGCATCGTAATATTCAAGGGCCAACACTTATAATGTGTTCAAATAATTACATATCATCTCAATTATCAAGATTATTGAGCTACTCTCATAAAAAAAATGGTATTAGGAAAATGATGATGCGTAAGTTACAAGTTTACAAGCAAAGAAGAGAAGAAAGATTAAATATGGTGAAAGAATTGAAAAATAAGGAGATACAATCTACTCAACTAAATGTCAGTACAACATTTGCAAAAGAAAAAATTGTAACAAAGCGTAGAAGAACAAGAGGGGCAGCCGCCGTAGCAGCTGTTGAACGCCTGCGAAGTGCAGGGATTGGCGAAAGCATTGATGAAATCATTGATGATTTCGATTATGAAAGGGAAACTGTATATGAACAGGATGATAATATCCTGTTCATATCCGAAGAAAATGATGACGAACTATATTTCCTCGATGAGGATGAGGTATCTCGAACAAAGGCTACAAATATTACCAAAGAAATTTGGGAAGAACGTGTTTCTGAATTTGAATATATTCCAACGTCAGATGAAGTAATAATTGAAAAATTTGCGAACATTAATGATGTTTCGTTTTTACAGGAAATAATGCCTTCCTTTATTATTATGTATGAACCTGATTTAACCTTCATAAGAAAGGCAGAGTTGTACAAAAAAATCAATCAACACAATTCTCCTCAAATATATTTCATGTATTACGGTGATAGCATAGAAGAACAAAACTACCTAACTTCAATTAAAAGAGAAAAGGACGCTTTTTCGAAGTTGATTAGAGAAAATGCAATGCTTGCACATCATTTCGAAGCTGATGAAGATCTATCTCACTTTAAAAATTTGGCAGAGCGTAAATTAAAATTAAACAGGTTAAGGAGATCAAATACTAGAGTTGCAGGAGGTCAAGCTGGTTTACAGGATTACACCCAGGATATTGTCATTGTAGACTCCCGTGAATTCAATGCTTCTTTGCCAGGTTTACTGTTTAGATTTGGTGTTCGAGTAATTCCATGTATGCTTACGGTTGGTGATTACATTATCAGTCCTGATATTTGTATAGAGAGAAAATCTATTTCAGATCTTATTGGGTCCTTACAGAATAATAGATTAATATCACAATGTAAAAAAATGTCAAAACATTACAAATATCCTACACTTCTCATTGAGTTCGACACAAATCAATCTTTTTCATTGGAACCATTTAGTGAAAGAAGAAATTATAGGAACAATCAATTATCTACAACTCATCCCATCTCTTCAAAGTTATCACAAGATGAGATTCAGATGAAGATCTCAAAGTTAGTAATTAAATTTCCTAACTTAAAAATTATTTGGTCATCTTCCCCTCTTCAAACTGTCAATATCTTACTTGAATTGAAGCTAGGTAGAGAACAGCCTGATCCCAACCTATCCATGGATATTGGGACAAGAACTAAATCATCCAGCAAAGATCAATCAAAATCATCGAAAGAAAATGATCTTACAAGGTTATTACAGATTCCAGGTATTTCTGATATTGATTATTTTAATATAAAAAAGAAGGTTAAAACATTTGCAAAATTAAAGAAATTATCGGAGGCACAACTAGCTGAAATGCTGGGTGACGTAAATCTAGCAGAGAAGATTAACACTTTCTTGGTTATGGAGAATGAAGAGTTTGCTAAGGATGGAGATCTGAATCTATTTAACAGTATATAATGTGTACGTATATGTATTATTAAATATTTTGTGCCAGCCTAGCTCAGATTTTAATGGGTTGCATATTTAATTGTTCAGCTTAATTTAATATTTCAATTCGTTTTGTCCACTCCAGTTCAAATTTCTGTCATCATTGGACGAAAGCGGGTTAATAAAAAATTATACATTCCATAAAAATAGATGCTTAATATGTATATTATACAAAGAGACACAATATTTTACTATGGCAAGACCAATTGACATTAACAAATTACTAGCTACCAAAAGCAAAAAGGAAAATATTACAGGAAATGAAGTTATAAGGAAGCCTATTTCTTCACGGAACTCTACAATAATATCTACCTCTTCAAATCAAGCTAGTTATCCTGGAGATTATGAGAACCTACAATTCAAACCGAAGAAAAGGATCGCCATTGATTCTGGGGAGATGCCATATCAAAATAAGGATTCAAATGTTTCAAATCATATACCTAAGAAAAGGAAATTTCAATTTGAATGGGAAGAGGAGGAAGATTCATCTATAAATTATAAACCTATAGTGAGCGTAGAATATAACAGGCTGTTTAAAAATATAAATTCATCAGAACTTGATACCCTTGAGAGAGCTTATATTGGTAAGCATTGGTCTGAAAAATCATGGGAAGAGATGACAGATCGTGATTGGAGAATCTTTCGTGAAGATTTTAATATAAGTACAAAGGGAAGCAACGCTGAGCAGCCACTTAGATATTGGAATGAAAAAGGATTGATGCCTGACATTGTTTTAGATATAATAAAGAAAGAGCTTAAATTTGAGGAACCGTCAGCCATCCAACGTGTTGCAATCCCGAATATATCCTCCAAGAAGACTCCAAAAAGAGATTTTCTTGGAATTGCATCCACTGGTTCTGGTAAAACATTGGCCTTTGTACTTCCTATTATTTGTTCCTTAATAAAGTCTTCTCCAAGAATACCTTTATTAAAAATTAAAAATGGTCCTAAGGCCTTAATATTAGCTCCAACAAGAGAATTAGCTCAGCAGTGTCAGCAAGAAGCTTCTAACATTTTAAAATATATATTTGAAAGAGATCCCTCTCTAAACTTTAATTCAGTCTCTGTAATAGGTGGGCATTCAATCCAAGAACAACTTCAAGATTTGAGAAATGGAGCTGATATATTGATTGCCACCCCAGGCCGTCTAATTGATGTTTTGGAATCCCATATGACGGTGTTTAGCGATCTCGACTTTCTTGTTCTAGATGAGGCTGACCGAATGGTTGATTTAGGATTTGAAGACCAATTACTAACCATTCTTACACATATACAAAAAGCATCAACAATCTTAAATATTCAAACTATTATGTTTACAGCAACGATGTCACCCAAGATTGAAAAAATTGCGAATCGGTATTTAAAAAAACCTGTATATGCTACAATTGGTAATGCGACTTCAACAGAGCCTCAAATTGAACAAATTGTAGATTATGCAGCAAATGAAGATGTGAAATTTAAAAAACTATTAGAGTATGTTTCCAATTTTCCATCACCGATTATTATTTTTATTAATTATAAACGAACTGCTGATTGGTTAGTAGATAAATTTTACCAGGAAACAACTTTTAGAGTGACAACCATACATGGTTCGAAATCTCAGGAGCAAAGAGAACAAGCTTTGAATAATTTGCGCAGTGGAAAGGCTCATATCTTGATTGCTACGAATGTAGCTGCTAGGGGTATTGATATTCCAAATGTATCTTTGGTCGTTAATTATCAGATGCCTCTCAAATTTGAAGACTATATACATAGAATTGGTAGAACTGGTCGTGCATCTCAAAAAGGTACTGCTGTTACTCTCTTGGGTAATGAAGAAGATAGTCAGATTATTGAGGAGCTGTATAGGTATATGAAAGAGCATGACGTAACAAAATCAAATAACTTTCCTAATTCTATCTTAAAATTATATGATCTTGTAAATCACACAGACATGAGGGACAATATTATATATTAATCTATAAAAGTAGGTAAACAAGAATTTTTAGAGGTTCTATTTTTTTATAGGATATTTATCTTGCATCGTTGTAGCTGTGAATATAAAATGGTTTATGTATAAATGGTTTGAATGAATATGGTTATCTTATTGTTAAGTCCGACGGGTTATAAATTGAATATAGAGAAATTAAGACTTAAACTCTGAAGACCTCCTAAACTTAGCCCTTACTTTTTCTAGCACAATATCATCAAATATAGGTCCAAAGGAGGACTTTGAATCTTGGAGTTCTAGTCTTCTCTTTTTCAAAACAGTATCATTATCCTGCTCTTTATTTATTACGTTAATCATTGCATTTAGTGCCGTCTTTGCTTGCTCTTCGCGCTCTCTCTTTTGAGCCGCAGTGTCAGGATCATCATTAGCCCATTTAACTAATAAGCCTGTACCTTCATTTCTTTCATCCCATTCTTTATCGGACGGAATCAGTAATGTTTGATTGGACATTACTTCCTTGGCAAACTCTGCATTGCATTGGTTTTTAAATTTTATGAATGCACAATTTTTATTCTCTAGATACCTTAATCTATCTAAAAGTCCCAACCTAGAAAACATATATCTTAGACGGCTTTCAATTTGAGACGGTTTTAACTCCTTGTTATTTATTGCACCAGTTATTCCACCAATATAGAGGGTTCTATTTTTTTTTCTGAATGATCCAATACCACTCATGTCATCTCGATAATCGGCAAATTTCTCTCTTCCAAAACAATCCAATATATCAGACTTCATTAGCAATGCTATAGAATCAGAGTCTTCTGGAATATGATGTTTATATTGGCATTTTTTCCCCAAAGAACACATTCCTTTTGCAAAATAAAGACAAAAAAATACATTACTACTCTTATCACCTAAGGTGATCCCAGAATGGCTTGAAGGTTCTAGACGATACTTGTTCACAAACCTTCGGTTACCTGTATTACCTTGTGACCATTTATTGTACCAAACATTAAAGGTAAGGCCTGTTTGTGGCGGAGTCGAGGACGGGAGGTCTTTTTCATTTACCTGAATTATTGCAGACTTATCTTTCCAACTTTTAGTAGCTTTACTCATATTCTATTAATTTTCATTAACCATTTAGGTAATATAAGTTGAAACTCAATTATATTTATTTACTAGTTTTTTCAAATATTGTTGGTACAAGAAATGATTTCGCTCATCGACTTAAGCATACAAAAGGTAAAGCTTAGTCTCAAGTGTGAAATGTATTTCTCCGAAACCCAAAAGTATCATTTTCAACGAATTTCAAAACAAACGTATAATGCGACTTTAATTTTATTTTTATTTAAAAATTAGTTAGCTAAATAAATAAAATATTTACTAGCACATTACTTTCAATATTTAACTAGTTTTAGAATTGGTTTATTTAAATAAATTCATGGTGTTTTCTGTCTTTTGAGCTATAACACAAGCTTTGCTCAAGATTTAATGGGTACATTCCACATATTGGGCAAATACGATTTTCCATAAACAGTTTAACAATTTGAGATCTAGTAAAATTTCCTGATATTGAGACATGGAATGATTTCTTATTTGCCTTCAAAGCTTTGATATAACGATCAACAGTTTTTGTAGAATATATTCTTTTTGCTACCTCAGGATAAACTTCCTTATTTTCAGGGCAAAGTCCGCGCTCTTCTTGTACCATACAGAGTTGTGAATTATTTATCTCAGTATTTTCTTTCGGCTCATCACTAACTTTTAAAGACTTAGCTAGAGCAGAGTTATCAAGTGCATTCTCTTTTGACAAATTTGAAGTGGCAGCATCTTTCATGTCATCTTTATAGTTATCCGAATTTGAGTTAAATTCCCTGAACAGACTTAATAATGATTTTATATTCTCTAGAGGTTCTATATTTTCTTTAAGGGATGTTTGTTTGATGGTTTTCATTAAATGTAACTTGAATTTTTCTGAGGATACTGGTATTGATCCATCGTGTGTTTTAATTGTCAATAAAAATCCAAAGAGACATACGGGAATTAAAAGTTTTGAGTATTTTTCATATGCCTTATCTAAATTTTGCAAAAATACTTCTCCTTTCTTTTGCATTAAATCTTCATCTCCAAAATAGTTTAGTAAAATAAACGTATCATCAAATTCTTTCTTCAATGAATTATTTTGTGCTTCCTCTAGCTCGTGCGTTTTTTGTCTAATTTCATCATCCTTAGTTTTATAGATATCGCTAATAGTTTTCAAAATGTCTGTACAATTTAAATCGTACAGAGATTCTCTTACTTGGACATCTTCTAACGAATTTCTAATTCCAGTTGTAAATAAATTTTTGAATATCATACATATTGCTACTTCATTTGCATTGTTATAATCTACTTTATTCTCATTGAATGCGATTGTCAAAAAAGGATTAGTTTCACAGATAATTGCAACACTTTTTTTCCAGATTAAATAGTTTGAACCATCAGCTTTCAATTTTGGTAATGCATCTAAGTTATATTTCAAATAGGTATCGTTTGAACATTTGTAAGCATATTGCAAGCTTTCGCAAGAATATTTACTTGTTGTATCAACTTTTTTTAGAATATCATTTTTATCCCCCTTGTTAATCTCAGATTTCTGATCTTGAGAATTTAGTTCTTCTAGTCTCGTTTGTTCAGCTAATGGAATTGAAATTTTAGCATCATTAGTTGTAAAAATTGTGTCTGAAAATTTTTGAAGTATTAAATTTTGATTTTCTCTTTCAATCATCTCTCGATTGGAAGGTACTGTATATGTAATACACAATGGTTTGACTGGTTCAAAATTTAATCAAGCTGTTCCTGAAATAGCACGTAAAAGGTCGTTAAAAATTATCTCGTCCAACTTATAATGATTTAAGTATAATTCCTAACTGGGTACCTTATTTCGATTTTTGTGTACGGGAATTGCCACAAAGTTATTCATTTTTGTGTTAAATAACTTTATTGGTTATACAAATATTTAGTCTAATTATTTCTATAAATATCTTAAATAAATACTATACATCTACTTTTCTCTATATGCCATATGGTTCTGCCTGGTATAGGCTTTGTCACTATTTAATATTTTGATAATCCTTAACTATGGAGCATTATTGCCGAACTGTTTCAACTGAAGAAAGATATATATCTATAGATTTGTTTGTTCCTTTAATTAGGTAGTTATCCTTATTTAAGAGTACTGTATCAAAATTTCACCAATATTTTACGAATCAAAGTTTGAGCCTCTATGAATAATTTTTCAGATAGATGTGGTTCTACTATTATATTTAATCTACTCTACTGTGATTGACCTTTTAGTCTCTTTTTGTTTTACTACTCACCATTTCTCAGGGTATTTTTTTCTCTACATAGCTCATATTTCAAAGTTAAATAAAATTGTCAAAGTCTAAGGTGGCTTTGTAGGCCAATGGCGAATGGCAAAATCTAAATATGACACAAAATGGAAAACCACTAGTGAATGCTTCTGTTTATAGTTTTTAATTTCATTATGACATCTAATGTTTTAATTTTTTTATATTTACCAAAATATTAATTATTCAATTAGATAGTATTGGTAAGTAAAAAGTGTAACTACAAGCTCTTTAAAATCCAAAGTTAAATGATACCTGACCCCGTCCAGGATTTCTATTTTCAAAAATGCTACCCATTGTCATAAGGTTTTCTTAGTGGGTAGTATTACGGTCATAAAAAATAAATTATACTATTCAATTTATTGAAATTTGGTTACATTAATATAAAAATTAATTGTATTTGTTACTGTATATATACTACTTAACTGTTAATAAAAAGCTGAACCAAGATAATTATTGCCACTACCCTTTAATTTTAAATTAGTTGACTTTTTAAGCAATTTCTTTCCTTGTTCGATATCTAAGCCTTGGAGAAGATTATTTTGTTTTGATAAAAAAGGATTTTGCTGAGTTTCTAATTCATTTTTCTCATTAATACTATATATTGCTCTAACTGTGAATTTAGATTTTCCCTGTTCAATAATGAGTATTTTTTGTTCAGTATTGGTGGTGACTTCTTTTGGTCGTACAAATGTTGTTGATCTTGTTTGCTGATTGTTGGTTAAGATATTTTTTTGATTGATATGCTTCTTTTTCAAATTTATAGCTTTATACTTAATTTCTGGTGAGCCAGTATGCTGAATCATTTTATCGTTAGCATAATTGTTCTTATCTTCATTAAATTTTTTAAATAACTCTAAGTATACTTTAATTCTTTGAAATAAATCTTCAGAAACTGTTGTAGGGGAAGAATCTTTTATCGAGAATTCGTTAATTTTCTTTACTAGTTGTTTTTTAAAGGATTTAGAGGAATTTAGAAGTCTCCCATCATCACCTCTTAATGACAAGATTGGACCAAAAATATTAGAAGTTAGCCAAATATCAAGATATATTGTATCAATTTCATTAAATGTGTTGATAAATCTTCGTCCTATTGCTTGTGTTGTAACATTATTGAAATCCCCTACCAACTTTTGAGAAATAAAAGAGGAAGCAAAAAAATTATCAAAAGTATCAATTGAGATTACTTTTTCTAAAAATATAAACATCTTGTCAATAGTTTCTAATAATTCTTTACAATTCCAAATTTCTGAAATTGGAGTCAATTTTAGACTCTTAAAAGTTGATAGGTTTTCAAATTCGTTAAAGTCTTCAAATGATTCTTTAACCCCAAAAATAAATAATTTTTTTAAAACAGTTAAGAGACCCATTTCTTTTTCATTTGTTTGGTCTACATCTTGCTCATTAAAAATTATGGGCAAGAAGGGATTTATCTCAATTAATGCATTTAGATTTTTCTTCCAATCGTTATAATTTGAACCATCATTTTTTAGTTTAGGTAATTTTTCTAATTCTTCCTGTAGATAAGTTTGTCTTGCACAAATATGGCCATACTGTAAGCCTTTCAAAGAATGATTGCTATGTTTATTAAATTTCTTCAATATATTGAATTCTTCAAATTCAACTGGTATTGAGATTAACTTCGAATCATTTTGTCCAACCGAATCTTCAGGAATGGATATTATTGAATTTTCAAGAGACATATTTTTTTGTTTAATTGAATATTTTAGAAATTAATCTTTTCTGCAAAAGAGTATAATTGCTATTATTTGCCTTCTATTGAACTAAAAACTGTAAATATCCAACAACGACTAATACATGAATTATTCCATTATGAAATCATTTTATAGTTGTTTTTACTGGTATTCTTTTTAAATATCACTTCCATTCTTGTCTTTATTATGATGTTCACATATTTTTAAGGAAATTTTCCGAATTACAATATCTAAATATTAGGGCGGTTATTCTTGTAAAATATTAGTGTTACACGCTTTGAGGGAAAGGGACGATAAATACATAATACATGATTACACTTGCCAGAATTTGTGAATTTGTTTAGAGTGCTGAAAAGAAAGTAAATAAACTAAAGTGAATTAAGTAGCAGAGGAGGTATTGAGCAAATGAAAATGTAGAGTCTTGAAATAAGGATTATATTCAAAGGCAGATATTATTCAGTTAACCAATAACAAAACTAAAAAATAAATAAATAAGAAAGAAAAAGATAATTATTTAAAAGTTTAGAGATGAGACTGTAATAAGGTAATTATAGCTCAGGTGTTAGTAGAAATATTGTGCCGAGAAACAAGGTGCAATAATTAGAAGTCCGTGAAGTATAAAATTAGAGAAAGTTTTATTTTATTAGGAGATACAAGATTATTTTATAGAATTAGATGAAATTATATACTACAGTATTTGAATATATATGTGCATTTGTATGTGGTATCACTCTGCACATATTAAAACATTCTTTCTATGGAGAGTGTATCATTGGTAACATGAAACTGTAGTTTACATTTTCTTAAAGAAAGAATTTTAATTAAGATAAATGAATTGAAGAAAATAATACTATTTTAGTTAGCTTTTCAGATAAGTTATACAATCTAAATACCGAAATATATTGAGAAACTACTGCTTAGCATTGATTGAGGCGGTTAACTCTGCTTGAGAAATTAAATTAGATGGTGCATCCATAGTTGGTAGCATGACTTCAATCATTCTGATTTTAGAATTCTGATTAAATTCCGGATTTTGAGTTAAAATATTCCATTCCCCAGTGGTTGCTACTCTCACTGCTTGGTAATCCTTAGCACCAAAAGTTGATAGCAATTCTAAGTTATTCCATGGTTGAATTTCATTATATTGCGCTGTTGGTCCATGGATTAATCGTTCGATAGTATAACCATCATTATTTAAAACAAATAAATATGGTTTTAGATTCCAATTGACCATGGTAGAGATTTCTTGAACAGTCAATTGTAAAGAACCATCACCAATGAATAAAACTACTCTCTTCTTTGGATCTATTTCTTCAGCAGCAAAAGCAGCACCAAGTACACAACCACCTGTGAAACCAATTGAGCCCCATAATACTTGAGAAATACCATATGTGTTCTTTGGAAAATAAGTTTGGTTAATACCAAAAGCGGAAGTACCTGTCTCAGTTAAAACAATGTCACCTTCTTGTAAGAAATTGCCCAATTGGTTCCATAACCATTCTTGTCTCAACGGAGTTTCTGGAGAAGTCTTTGGGTTTGCTAGGATTGGAGCTGGGACAGCTACTGGTTTATAATTCTTGACCACTTCGCCAATCTTTGTAATTAATTTACTTAAGACAAATTTCATTTGAATACCTTCATAAACAGCATTTTTGATCTTAGTATGGTCAGAATGGAATTCAATAACATTTTTTGTCTCATAATTGTATGAAAATGAACCTGTGTTAAAATCAGATAATAAAGCACCAATAGACAAAATCAAGTCTGCAGATTCAACAGCTTTCTTTACTTCTGGTCTAGTTAAAGTGCCAACATAGACACCACCAAATCTTGGGTGTTGTTCATTAATTGAACCCTTACCCATTGGTGTAACAAAGGATGGAAATTGAGTAATATCAATTAATTTTTCAGTTTCAGCTTTGACATCATGTCTTGAAGCACAAGCATCAGCAATAATAATTGGATTTTTTGCTTGTTTAACCATTTCCAGGATAGTTTGAATCACTTCGGACTCAGAATCAGCGTCATTTGGTCTTAAAGATAAATCAATTGGAGTTTGTAGCAAAGATACTGGAACCATTGCGTTAACTAGGTTAACTGGTAAACCCAAATAAACAGGTCTTTGCATAACGTAGGCAGTTTTAATGCATCTATCAATTTCAGCTGGAGCAGTAGTAACATCTTTGATCATTACAGCAGTTTCCGAAATTTCAGAAGACATTCTATAAAAAGCATTAAAATCACCATCACCTAACGTATGATGTAACAATAATTTTTTAGCTTGAGCTTCTAAAGATGGTACACCGACAACATGCAAGACACCTACATGTTCAGCGTAAGAACCAGCAATACCATTTAAAGCAGATAATTCACCGACACCAAAAGTAGTAATCATACAGGACATACCTTTAATTCTTGCATAACCGTCGGCAGCATAAGCAGCATTTAATTCATTAGCATTACCAACCCATCTCATGCCTGGGATTTCATATATTTTATCCAATAATGGTAAATTGAAATCACCTGGTAAACCAAATATGGTTTGAATTTTTATTTGGTTTAATCTTTCAAAAAGGTATCTACCTAAAGTAACTTGAGACATTGTTAGTGTGATGGTATTTTAGAAATATAAGTGAAATATTTTGTAAATTAATGTTTGATGAATAAATAATGTAGTTTGGCTTTTATATACGAAAGTTTTTAAAATAGTAGTAAGCCCTAAACATAATTGCATAATTAAGCCTGTCACGAAAAGAGCTGTAGTTGTGGCATTCGGAGCAGGTATATTATCATCTGTTGGCATATTAGGTCATGCCATTTTTAATATTTTATGTCGTTGTTTCGTATGATGATAGTAGAGTTAAAAATATGTGATGATCTAGATTTTTGGCTACGCGGCAAAAGTAGATCATGAAATGCGTGCAAATAGGAATTTAAAAATGCCGTATGGGACAAACTTTTTTTTTCATAAATATAATTGTTTGTAAAAAATATTAGAATAATTGAAAAATCTATTGAAAATCTACGTTAGTGCATAGGTTTGTAATTTGTTAACTATAAATACAGCTATTTCGATGGCGAAATAGAATAGTAAATAAAAAATAATAAAAATAATAAAAGAGCAGTAAATATACATTAAGATATCTTGATCTTTGAAGCAAAATCTCTAACTAAACTTTGAAAAAAAGTAAAATGGAACTTAGAGATGAATCTTTGATGAATATAATAAGAATATCGTAATAAGAAAAAAAGAAATAAACAAATGAGAAATCAAAATAAACAAATGAAATGTTGAAATAAATAAATGAGATGTTAATAAACAAATGAGGAATTGAAATAGAAAAATGTTAATCGTTAATTGTCTAGGTATGAGAGATGGCAAATGCATACTTCAAAGTTTGGTAATTACGTATATAAAAAAAGAAGCAGATTATTTTAAGATTACCTTAGGGATATCTCAAATATTTCTTGCAAGTCGACTTGTATCTTTATTCTTTTTTTTTCCTTGTAATTATTATGAATTTTGTTTACGCACATAAATATTTTTATATGTGTACGTTTATGCTTTATTTATTCATTTTTTCTGGTTAGATTTCATCAACTATCAAAAGAAAATTTTGAAGACTTACAATTTCCTGTCAAAATATTTTCTGGGAAGGAATAACCAGCAGCTGTCCAACTTGTTAGATTAGCATTTGAATAGGCATTCAAATGATTTTGAATATAATCGTAAGTTGGGTAATCTTCAGGATCACAAGTGATGGAAATGGCATCCTTTGGTTGATATAATCTAACGTAATCAATTGAGAATGTTACTGGGAAATAAATCATTTGCCAATCAATATAAGCCCAATTATTGGAAATACCTAAGTTCATAACGATAGACATTGGTTCCTTACTAATTCTTCTCCAACCAATATTACCATTTGGGTGTAATGCGGTAGCATAGATTGTATAAGTAGCTGTATCACCAACGTACCAAGTTATATAACCATTGTCGTTATCATTTAAATATTCGATGGAATATGTTTGAAAATACCCTGCATCTTCACCGAATTGATACCATGTTGTATTTAAGGTGGAGACAGCAGAGACAGCTTGTTGGAAAGGGCCACCACAATAAGAATTCATTTGAGTAGTAGTGAAATTATAGACTTCAATAAAATCATAATCTGGGATGTACCAAATATCAAAAGGAGCAATTTGCAAAGATTGAGATGCTATACCTACACCTAATGTAGTATCGGCTTCACCTTCAATGATATCTAATTCTGGAGCACCTCTACCTGTACCTTGATTTGGATGATCTTCACCATCACATGTACACACACTTAATCTTTGTCCCGGTAAGTAAGAAATACCATCTGGAGAACTTTGATTTGGAGTAATACCAGCGTCACAATCTTCATAACTATAAGGCCATAGACCTTCAGTGGAAGCTAGATAACCTGGTCTTGCTAAATTACCCATTGTCCATAAACCAGGCCATAACCCTGTGACACGACCATAATTTGGTAAATTACCTGAAATTTCTAGAGCACCTTGAGTGAAACAAACCTTATTCCAACTTTGCAACATACCCGATCTATAATATAATCCATGGTTTTTGTAGGCATCCATTCTTAACTGTAAAGTACCATTTCTTGTAGTGGCAGCATCTGGTGCGTACCATTCCAAATCCTTAGTAGCATCGTAATGAATATCTGGTGCAGTCCAGAATTGATCATCACCTTCATAGAAAGTTCTTCCCTCTGCATTAAATTCATCTGAGAATACCAATGGCCAAGTTTCACCGTCTTTTGATAATCTTGTCTTCGCTGAGGCGGGAGTATCTGGGTCAACCAAATATGTTCTAATGGCAGCCAACTGTGGATATTTGTAATTTGTGAGACGTTCCACGGCTTCTGTTGAATTGTCACCATTATTAATATATACTAAATTATTAGAATGATGATCATGTATATTAGTTGCACCAGTGAAAGTTAAGGCTGGTAATACGACAAATAAGGCTAACCCACCAAGTACTAATATTAGTAAACCTACAAGACCACCAAAGGAACGTAAACTCATATGTTTAAAATCTTCTCTAAATCTATGTCTATCAAGACGTGCCTCTTCTTCTGGATTTGGATTATGTAGGAAATCATCTTCTTCTTTTTCATCTAAAGTTAGGGGGAAATATGTTGCTGGATAACCACCGAATGGTGATGCAGTTAAATCTTTATTGATGGATGGTTCATTTATGGAGTGCACTTCATCTTTTTCTAAATATGAAGAAGATTTTCCCGGGGTAGTACTAATATTATTATTTGAACTTGAATTTTGTTTCCATTGTTTCAATAACGCTTGCTTGGAACCAACAACTGGGTATCTATCGTAATCATTGGTTTGCATAATGACGCTATCTGGGGAAGAAACGTTTGGAGAGTTTTGTAAATATTTCAAGTTATAGGGACTATTAGCTTGATTGATTAAAGTTCTTATTGGTGTCTTATAGTCTGGATTAGCATTAGCAAAAGTTCCATTTATATTACTGAAACTGTTCATGGAATTCATTACTGGTGTTTTTATATTCATATAACTATTTCTAATCACGTTTGGAGGTATGGATTCTATTTCTTCCACAGTTGTATTGTTTATATCGGGTACTTTATTAGCAATACTACTTCTCTTGGCATAATAGCCTGAGTACTCTTGTCTTTGATCGTTTAAGTCTTCCACCATATAAGGTGAACGAGGACTTAAAGCAGATGTAGTAGGTAAACTATTATTATTATTATTATTATGATGATGATGATTACGGTGTTGATTTGAATGTCCTGTATGATTACCTGAGCTCGAATGTGAGCCCGTTTGGTTACTACTCCCATGGTTTGAATTGCTATTTAAAATATCACTAGTAGAGGATATGCTTAGCGAAGTGGAGGTATTCGTTGTGGTAGTGCTTTCTCTTTTTTCTCTATCAAGTATTGGATAATGTTCTGGATTGAAAGGGTTGTTTAATGCTCTTGTACTATCGTCACTGCTTATGAATTCCTCATTAGAACCGTATACTATGGTGTTTGTATGGTGTTCCATGGAAGCATCATTATCTGTCAAAAGGTTTAAGTCACTGGAAAAAGAAGGTGGGTTAGTGGGAGAGTCTAGTGATTCTACCGAGTCCTGTCGAGGAGAGTGGGATTTCTTCCCTCTACTACTAGAACTATTCTGGTTGAATATGTTTGTTAGCTTTCTAATAGGCATTTAGAAAAGAGTGGTTTGGTAACGAGTGTGGTGGTGAAAAGTGTCGTGGTTAAAATGTTTTTTGGGTTGTAACAGTGAGCTTAAGTTATAGTGGTGTAGTAAGCTTGAGTTATAGTAGTGTAGTAAGTTTGAGTGCAATAAGCTTGAGTGTAGTAAGCTTGAGTTATAGTGGTATGTGAGCTGGAGCTGGAGCTTGTTTTTTGCTTTTGGATTAATTCGAGTTTAAAAATACAAGTTAAAAAAAGTTTTTGTAAATTTTATTTATTTATTGAGAAATAGAGAAAAGAGTTTAGGAAAATGAGATAGATTGAAAGGGAGGCTCGAAATTCCAATCGCCAATTTGACACGAAAAGAAAATGATAAAGGATATATTTATTATTAGTATTATGATTATGAGACAATATTTGTGGTTATTTATTTTAGCAAGACGGGATTGAAGTTTCGTTGTTTATTGGCAGGGAGCAAACAAAACGGGAGACAGAGGGTTAAGCAAGAGAGGAATAAACAACAAGTGCAAGTGACCCAAACTAATCGAATAATCAACACTGTGTGTGTCAAAGAGGTAATATGAGTACTCAAGTCGATATTTCAGGAGATAGAATATAGAGGATTGTGCAAAAAAGGATGATACTTTCCAGGATAATATTTCACAGGTTATTTTCACATGATATGGGATAGATATTTTCAAATTAGAAGCATTTATTTTTTCTTCTTTGCACAAGCCAATTTTTGCGGTGTCCAGCGCGAGCTCCCAAAAAGGAAACAGCCTGCTGACAAAAACGGCGCAGGGAGGGTAAACGCGTGGATAGGGTTCGTATACCGGGTGGACAGGGCTTCCTAGGGTTGGTTTTGTAAGCGCCGAGGTTTGCACGTGCCTGGTCACGTGTGCCTGCTGCTAACAATTTTATACAGAATCTGGAAAAGGGAATGTTTATCCGTGCACCATCGTCATTATTTTTTTGGGGCGGCTCAATCGGGAATTTCCGGAGTTCCGTGCCGATCTCGCAGCTGAGATCTGGCCAGATCTGACAGAGGCCATCCAGTGCTGTATAGGGAAAACGTTTCCGCAAGTGGAAGCGATGCCGTAATGAGGGATCGGCTGCTGGCTAGAGGCGGAAAATGTTCCTTTGTATTATTAAGTGTACAGATGCGTTAAAAAAATATGTATAGATGCGTTTACATATAGGGATAAATAAATGCTAATATAGGTGTTTTGTGTCTATAGTTCCTCGACAATAGAGTTTTCATTATCTAATGGCGTGAACAATGTTTCGTGGTATCGGCCAATCTCTTCGTCTTCAATTTCTTCCAATATAGGTGAATGCCATTCAATATGGGTTTCCTCAATTGTGTCGTTGCTGTTTTTGTTCTTGTGACTTTTGGAAGTACGTTTTTTGTGTTTGCGTGTACAGTGGTGTGGATGGTGTCTCTTGGGTTTCGATCTAATTGGTTCACAGTTTGATGCCTCTTTGTGTAGCATTAGCGTTAAAACTGCTTCGATGTTGCCTTCATCAGTTTCCTCATTTATACATGAGACTATTTCAACTTCATCAACTTTCTTGTCAAGATCTAATTCCTGATCCAGTCCATCTTCATAACTGGTTATAAGAAGCCCATTTTTTCTACGATTGATTTCAAACTCATAATCGCCAAAACTTTGCATGGAAAATTTTTCCACAAAATCATAAAGGTCAAACTCTTTCATAGCTCTTTCTCTAGCTCGTGCTTCATCTTCTTTTGATTCTTCCTCGACATAATACTGGTTACCAAAAAAATCTTGCACCACTTGATAACTACTAGGCTCCAAATATTTATCTTGCAATTCCATCAATCTAGTATCGATGGCTCGCCTTAATCGTATGCTATCCAGCTCTTTTGTCAATTTAACTTCATAATATTTGTCAGTTTCATATATAGAATAATTGATCTCATTGGAATTTTTTTCTTCTTCTTCTTCTTCTTCTTCTTCTTCTTCTTCTTCTTCTTCTTCAGATGGCATATGTGTCTGGTATAAGCCTTCGGAAACGCGTCTTCTCTTGAATTTCTGGCATCTTTGATTTGGGTATTCGTAACTCATAGCAATAGGGATATTATTATAATTTTTACACACAGAAAACATGTTTGTTTGTTTGGTTTATTTTTGATTTTGATATTCTAACCAACAAAAATATTTCCTGTTTCAAGCACAACTTGTTTCAGATACAAAATTGTATAATTATTTATACTTAGATTCAATATACTAGAATTTATTTTTTTTTTTTTTCACTTATAAATCCTTTTCTGGATGCTTCTCGAGGAACTCATCGGACTTTTTTTTTCGGATCTCGAATGTTCTAGAAAAAGCGCGACACATCTGGAAAATTCATTCTTAGTTCGATTTTATTACTTTACCTAGCAATAGACCCTGCTGATAACTGTTACAAATTCAACTATTATATAGATTAAGACCATTCAAATATGGTACATCTCTTTAAAGGATAGCCCTCTACTAAGTGGTTATACTGGAGTTTGGTACTTCTACATGGTAATAACGTTCTATATTGAAAACTGAATTTAATCTTTTGTAAACAAGACTTGGATGTCTTTGTTATAATTATATCTTTTCATTATAATATTAATTTGTATTTTACTTCTCAATCAGTACCTTAGGCTAAAATATCCATCTTAATCCAATCAATTAAAAATGAATATTTTTGTGACATCTAATTTTTTTATCAATTTTTTATGAGTTTCTAAGTAGTTGTCAGATAAGGTATCTGTTATAGAAACATCAATAAAAATTTCTAAATACATTCAATTGGTAACTATATTAGATTTTCTCTTTGAAAAATATGTATTTTGTTAATTAATTGATTATCCAGTTTTTTCTTAAAATTTATTTGAGTAAAATGTAATGAATTGTACCAAAATATATAAATAAAACTTACAGCTGGAAAACATTAAAATTATCAAAGAATATTAATTATTGTTTCAGTTAATACCATAAAAATCCGACACATACAGTTCAGATATTTCTATATCTCATTATAGCCTTGTTGCTACTCTAATCAGGCAACTTAGGCGTTAAGCTACTAAAGTGTTATTGACCATGAATTAATTTTTCATGTTGAGAAATAAAACGTACAAGTCGTATTAGTCAACCCAAAATCGATTGTAAGTTCGTATTTCTATGTTTTTTTGTATACATCTTTTATTGTTACTCTTCTAAGTAGAAGGTTTTCTATAAAAATAATATACTACCAATTAAAAGAATTATTCTCTAATTATGTCAGACTCAAGCAACAATACAACTTATAGTACCAATGGCGGCACTCACGGTGGGGGAGGAATTGACATTTCTGATCGTTCCTCTTATGAGTCATAGAATAAACACTGTGGTTCGTCGCCTAAGAACTATAGCGTACTTCTTAACAAATAAATCAAATTTTGATACATCATTTTATTTCAATCCAAACAATTTTTCAAGCGTATTTCAATTCCAAGTTGCAGTTCAGCCTCCGCAGATGAATAAAGATAGCATTGCGTTTACTCAACATCCTAATCAACAAAAAAAACAAATTCAGTTCCATCATTGTAAATTCCAGATAATCTTATAGAACCAAAAATAGTCCTCATGGTCATGACATTTTTGAGGATGCTGACCATTTCACATTGAAAAACCAAAACTCTCATGATATCAACAATAAAGTCTGTCTATATTACATATCTGACAAATCAGTATTTGATCAATGGATCAAACTGTTCCGTCAGTTTCTAAAAAATCAGGGATTAGGACATACTATTGTCACCCTTGATTCACATTGTATCCTGGTCTCAAGCAAGGGGAAAGGCCATGTATTCAGAAGTTTTAATATGTATATACCAGTTATAGTATGCCCATTATGGTTTAAGAATGAATTTAACAATGGTAGCGTGACACGTTATAGTGTGATCAAATGTTCATTATCGAAGAATGTTTGTACTAAGCATGAACAAGATGAAAAAGTTCTTGTCTCTTTACATAGTATGTAACATGATGGCAAAGTTAATACTACTATATTTAGGTCCACTACCTTAGGTTTGCGTAATAAGGCTAAGGAACTAAGCATCACTGTTAGTGACGATTAGATTGCAAGAAAGATTTCAAAGTCCTTAAAAGGTAAGTATTTCAGAAGTTCAGGTACTTCTGATTTTGAAGAATCACCATTTAAAAGAGGTCGTCGGTAACTGCTGGGGTAACATCGCCTGAAGCTAAAAGATATGCCATTTTGTCAGATCTGCCAGAGTTCTTCTAATCGTACGGCACTAGCATGCCATAAACAAATGCCAACTACTTCACAACCGGTAATGACTACGAAAAACACCAACGAGAAGGAGTGGGTGTGCATGCAAAGTATGGGAAAATCGAAAAATTGGTCTGAAAAAAAAAACAGAAAAAAAAAATTGACAGTTGCACACTATTAATATCAGTCAACACGTTCAAACAACCCAAGTAGGGATCTATCCACTAAGTTGGATAGATATCTAACTATAAAGTCATTTAAAGGGACTCTACATTTTCTGTTAATGCTGGATAAATGATTAATGCTGACTAAAATTATTAAACCAAAGGAAACTGTTAATACTGAGAAAACTTATTGATGCTAATGAGACTGTACTTCCAAACAGAACTATTGTTGTCAAACTTTTGAAAAGAAGGACTAATAAGCGTTATTATTTTTTGCTTTTACAAAATATATCCTCACATATCTTGGATCTTTAAAGTTATTCTTTGAACAGAGAACTAATCAGTTACATTGATCAATAGTTATTCCTCTTGAAGATCATAAAAAGCATTCGTCGGCCTATGGTCGCATCTTATATGCTTCTACCCGTTGGTGGTCCACCCAACACATCCTGAATCAGTTGGCTCTCAGTTCTCTCCATTACTACTGGACTCATGTTTGCAACCGTTCGTCCATTACTATGGTAAGTAGATATCTTGGCAATAAGCCTCTTTTGTAGTCGTTTGATAAAGCCACGTCGCTAATATACCTGCAACCACTAGTTACAATGCATCCTACTCGTGTCTGGCCGCTCCACAAGTTACGTGATTACCCCAAGCCCATGTGAAGACTCGGTAATCCCTCCAGGTTTCTTACATTTTCCTGTCCTTAACATTGAACAACTCCTAATGTTCTCAGCCTATGCTTCAACCGGGTCTTTTCCTCGTCATACTTATGAAATAGATATCTGACGCTGTTTGACGGCAAAAGTTTTTCAAATTCTCTTTTTGGGATCTCAACTGCATCCTCTAATCCTGTTGCACCATCCAGCATGACTAACAAAGTATCATGTGGATACATATCTATGATTCTAACCATTTCTTCTGGATGTTTTCTAATGTATTCCCAGGTAGCTGGCGGGACCATGTGATAATACACTGCATTCTTCACAAACTTCTTAACCGCTTTTACATGGAATCTATTTGTCTTCCTTCCATATCTTAACTGTCCTGGCTTAATCTCTACGGAGTTATCATTAACCATCCCTTTCACTTCAAATGGCCCAAATCAATTATCCATATAAGGTCTGCGATTTAACAGTAAGCCATTACATGCTTGTACTCATTCTAGTCGTTTCTTACTCTTACTATCTGTTATTATTTCTAATCATACTTAAGAGAATAATTCTTTTTAATAGGCAGTTATAATTGGACAAGAGAAGTCAATTTATCGTCATCTGTAGATGAAATATTTTCATCTAATTGATTCTTTAAATTGTCTTTCATCTTATAAGCTTATTATAGATCACAACAAGCACATGTTAACCTAAGCTTAGTAGCAAAAGGACATTTATAAGGACAATCCTTACAGTAAAGTTCCAACAAAAAATGTATTGGAGATAACAAGAGGAGTACAATAACAAGGATACAAGAATTCAGAATAAGGTAAAAAATCCCTTTTGTATTATCTCGAATCCATCCAGCTTTGCTATCTATTATCAGGCTCCTTAGACCCAATAAGAGATTGCAGTGTGCAATGCCCATTAATGTAATTTTTAATTTTTTGTACTATGGTATTGAATATTAACCAGAGTAGTATTAATAGAAACTGGATCATATAAATATAGTTCTTTAGGTTGTGGTTTTGAATCTAAGAATCATCGATATAAAACGGAATGTATACCGAAGTATTCAATACATTCTTTCACATTAATATTAAGATTACCTAGTAGGTTTAGATCCTGCAAAATAGGTTGACATTGCAGCCCTTCATATATTGAAGGGAAATGTTTAAATAGTTTAGTGGCAAAAACGTGTGGACAATAATAGTAACCAGGGCTTGGACACAAAGAGCAATAATTCCCTTTTACAACAACGGGCTGTCCACAGTTCTTCAAAGACTTCAAGCATGCGTACCTTGAATCTGTATAATTAGCTTTTCTTCCTAGAGTTCTCATATATGCTTCGTACATCTTTTTAATATCTGTTTTAGTGACGAATTGCAAAGTATAAACATCATGGTCCGAAGGTTTAGAGATCACTTCAAAACAACTAGCTAACGCTAACTGGCACGAAATGATACAAATCCCAAAATTTGTCATTTCAATTGAAGTTCGCCAGTTTTCATCGACTAAAGTATTTATACAAGAGCCTTGGTTTGCCAGTAAATTATTAATCAGGTTGTTAGTACCAGTTCTCTTTAACATCTTGATCAAACTATGAAACTGTTCAACTGGGTTGGTTGAAAACTGTTCAAAGTGATTTTTTCTTGTAAACGTAGCAAATTTTTCTTTCATACTAGTTATTTTATTATAAGTGGAATTCTGATTGGCCTTAGCGCTCGAATAAAACGCCTGGACAAGACACTTTAAATTATCATTACACGTGGCTTCGTCTAGTGTATGCAATAAGTTTCTAAACTTGGCAACAACCTTACCCTTCGTCCATTTTACCACATTTTTAACTAGATGAACACCACAGGTTAGATATGGCCTATCCATTACGCTAGTAATTGCACTTTCTAATGCACGACTTTGATCGCACATTACCTGAATTCTATCCCAAGAAAGTGGAACATACTTTTTGGTCAACCACAAGAATTGACGTGCTTCTCTATATTTCTCTCCTCCTTGAACAAGCATGTGAGCGATTGGGTATGACCTGTTTTCTGTTGTAGTTGCAACTAGTGTAAGTAATGTTTGAAATTTACCTGCTAAATGTGTTCCATCTAAGAATATCACATCTATAAGCTTTTCAGAAACGATTGATGAAGGCATATCAACAGTAAAGAATACACATAAGCGATTACATGCATTGACATCTTCTTGATTTAATCGACCTTTAATAAGTTCATTAAATTCGATAACACCTAAGATAATGTCTTCAATTTCAGACTCTTTTAAACGAACATCTGAAACACCACCTTTTCTAGAAGAATATAGAGATGTCTTTGTATATGAGTTTATTAGAGTGTTAATACTATTTAAAGTATTAAATTGAGATGGCACATTAGATACGTCATTGAGAGCATCTTCAGCCTCAGTTAGAGTTTCCCCATCATCTATTACACCCTCCTCATAAGTTGGTATAACATTCGCAGCAAGTGGCTGAGATAATTCTTGTTCCATTTCAGCATCAATCTCAAAATCAGGATAATAGCAGTTTCTGAAAACACCTGTATCCTTCTTATCAGATTCAAAAGATACCATTCTTATACTGCTATCTTTTAAGCTAGTCACAATTCCTATGTTGATAAGAATATCAAGTAACGAACCTTTTCCACTCAAATTATTTTCCGTAAGCCCTAATCTGTTTAAAGCTGCCTTAGAGTTTCTTTTCAAGTTCGTAAGAATTCGATTCTTCTCTTTTTTTGGAGATAATATGCGTAGAGCATCTGAATTTTTAAATAGTATGTCCATTGATACCATCTCCGTATTAATTAAAATTTTTTGAATTTTATACGACTCTTGGTTGCGTTCATACTAAATTTGGTTAATTAGCATACTTAGAGAACGCAATATTAGTTGAATACAAAAATATTTGTGTTTTGTAACGAGCATGTACACACTAGAACATTCCCATCGTGATTTAATAAAGATGAGACGGAAGCAAAGTTTTCCTCAATCATTCGAAGATCTTTTCTGCGGGACACTGCCTTTAGCATATTATTTAACTGCGTGACGTATACAACATCAACAATGAATATTAATGTTTCTTGGTAGAGATATTCTTAAAGGTGAAAGTTACCATACTATGTTTGAATTCGATAATATAAGTCAGATCATGGCAAAAAATGTATCTTAATTTTATAGGATCACCATCTAAATCTCCTTTATTTGAAGAAGAATTAATTCAAACAATTTAAATCTTGTTAAACAACATATCGTGAGAAATACAATTATAATGTCAATTGAATTATTAAAACTACCTAAATTTGCATCACAAACTTCAATATGAATTTCTTGGAATTTAACAATCATACCTAGTTTATTTTGAATCCAGTTGCGTAATGAAATTTTACTGTCAAATCTTTCTCATAAATTATTTTCAGGAATAGTCACAAATATTTGCTCACTCATATTCAGAGCAACTCTTTGAGACTGTAAATGACTAACACTTAAAGATCTAGTGATGTTTGTTAATTGTTTTGTAGTTTCATCGTATCTTTTTCTGATTACTTTTTTTATTTTTTATTTTTTTTTCAATTTTTGAAATTCAACGTAACATTTCTTCCCTACTTCCTTTGATTCTCTTAGTTCAATATCCTTAGCCCTCAAAACTACCTTTAACTTTGCAAATGAGGCCTTTAGAATATTGATTATTTTATCGTTTTCTACAAGGTGTTTTTCGAAGTCACTCCTAACATGATCCATTACTTTTTGGATGACTTTTAAAACACCTTGAGCATTGCCGCAGTTAGGCTGACATCTGTAGTTCAAAGTACTCAGCGGTTAAAGATTTATTTTCCATGGAGCTGGTAAAGTTCATTTCGCAATGGAAAGTATTGAAAGACATTATTTAAAAAAGTATTTTTGATTAGCTGAACTATTTAGTGCCTGTGTGAGCCAAATGCTACTCGTTTAAACTTCTATTTTGGAAGTGAAGAATTTCAGCTTTCTACATTTTATATTTTTAATTTTTAATTTTTTCAAATTTTAATCCTTGAAGATTTACTTAACCGAATGGATGAGCATCGTTTAATTTTGACTAGCATTCCAAGTCTAGTCTTCGACAATATCTCAACGAAAATTAAAAAAAGAAACAACAAAAAGTAGATCATAAATAAAATTAAAAAATACGAAAAAAACGTGATGAAGATTTAAAGAGTATATAACAGCAAAGCTGTTAAATTAGGGTTAATTGAAAGATCTATTGACTTTAAAAAGTAGCTAGCCGCCGAGGTCAAAATTTGCTATCATCCCCTATATCTTTGGGTCTGATTAACCCGTACATTGAACGTTCCGAGCATTTCACAATCTGGACACGTTATGTTTCGCGACAGTAAATCCTACTAATAATCTACTAATTCTAAGGCCTGCTATACAGAAATCATCTATTATTAATTATGCAAATTAAATGTTGAAATCATTCTAAAAGTATAAACTCATTTAATATAGCTTGTATTTTTGCATTTGAAATTGACTATTGATAATCGTATTGTTGACTTCCCATAGCTACTTTGATTACACTACACCTTGCGGTTCTTATTATCTTTCACTACTTCAGACAACACAAAAGAACTGATATATATATTTTTTTCAAGAACCAAAGTCGAAATATATTGGAGTAAATAAAAAAAGATAGAATTAAATAAAATAATCTTCTTTACATCAGGCAAATAATCTTAATAATAACATTATTTTTCGAAACTTAATATTTCCGTTACACTCTTGTGAATGTAAATTCTACTCGCAAATATTTACATAAACTATTTGCGCACTTAGATCTTTGAAATTTCATCACCTCCTATTGATATAGTATTTCCAATGTTAAAAATTAGTATTCTTTAGTTTAGTCTAGTTTAGTTTGATATATAATACAATTATTTAATTTATAAAAGTAAGTTCAAGGTTGAGCTACAGTTTCTAATAATCCTTCATAAGATTGATTATGTTCGGCTTTCCATTGCTTCAATTTGTTTGCAAACGATGATAATGATGAATCTAAGATATTTCCTTCCTTATTGAAAGTTGAACGAATTAATTCACATAATCTAACTGCTTCTGCAAATCTTTTATGCTTTTTATTAACTAAAAACACATAGAATTCAACAATATATTTTCTTTGTTTAAAAATATCTTTAAAATCAAGTCTCCATTTTTTGCCATATTGTTTATTCATTGTAGAAACACATTGATTCCCCATTTCTGGGTTTGGTATTAACCATTCATCAACAACTTCTTGAACAGTATCAAATGTTGGATTCATTGCAAATGGAAATTCTGAAGTATTAGTCTGCACAGTTCTTTGTGGAGGAGGCTCTGTAGGGGCATATCTAGAAATATTTATATTGGTGGCATTATTTCTTTCATCCATAGTAGTTAAATTCTCCAAATCACCATTATTTGTAATTTCAACATGATCATTGTCTAATGTCTTAGAAATATTAGCAAAATGTTCAGAAGCTGCCCTTGAAGGTTCAGAAGCTGCCCTTAAAGGCTCAGATGTGATTATTTGAGGTCGTGATGCATTAAGTTGACTTTCTGATGTAGTTACTGGAGGCTCCGAGGTTGGTTGTTGAATTTCAGATGATTTAGCTACATTTGATTTCAAAGGTGTGTTAGAATCAGATTCTATGAGTAAACCTTTAGTTTTATCATCTTGTAAATTCTTTTTAATTTTTTTCTTTGGTGATTCATGTGTATCATCGTGATTCTGATTAAAATTAATATCATCATCATCATTATCATCATCATTATCATTATCATCATTATTATTATAATTATCATAGTTATCATAATTATCACTCTCTTCATCAGGCAAACTTCTTTTTCTTATGGAATTAATAGTTACATCAACATCTTCCTCATCAGATAAATTTGTTTGAGTATTTTTTATTATATCTTCAAATTTCTTATTAATTTTCTTATCAATGATTAAATTAATTTTTTCTTCAATTTTTTGATTTAATTCATTATTAAACTTTTCAGTAATTAAATCCTCCACGAGATTAATAAAAGTTTTTTCAAAATCTTCAAATTGTTTTACCATTGTTATCTGAATTCTTTCATTCACCATAGTATCAATCATTTGATTCAATTCTTGCTGCATAACATTTGGATCTTCATCAGTATTATCATCATCACTTTCATTTTCATTTACATTCTCATTTGAACTTTCATTCGTGCTTTCATTTTCAATTTCAAACTGATTTATTATCTTTATCAATAAAGCTTCTGATTCATGATTTGTTTCTTCAATATCATCCATTTCTTCTTCTGAAGATGAATCTAATGATAATAATTTTATTGGCCTTACTGATGATCTTTTTTTAACTTTCACCTTTTCATCTTTTACTTTTGTATTATTTGGGCTAGTTAAATGCTTTAAAAATGAATTTTTTAAAACATTCAATTTTTCAACAAAATGCTCCATATTGTTATTACCATCCTTTAATAATAATTTGGAAATAGTATCAATTAAAAATGTAACGTTAGAAACAGACTGAGATTTAATCAAATTCAAAGATTCATTTAAAATTTGTTGTGTACTAACCGTATTAGATTCTAATTTAATAGTCTCTAAATTTGAATGTGTAGTTGTGCCATTCTTAATTTTAGTTTTTTCAAATTGTGGGGGTTCAATTAAAATTTCATAAATATCAGAGGTATCAAATAAACGTGAATCTATACCTGGTAATATTGGGAAAGGTAATATAGAGGTTTCTAAAGTGTTTGATGAATTGAATTTTAGACAATCATTAAAAAATTTTTCAAAATCAGATTGTTGGAAAACTGGGTGAGTGAAAATATCATGATTGGGGAAAAGCTTAAATATAAATGGTAAATTTTTCAATAAATTAAATCGAAGAGTTTCCATCACATTTAAAAAATTTAATTGATGTTCATTTAATTTATCTTTCAAACTATGTTTCCTATAAATTTCAATTTCTGGAAAGATTTGATATAATAACTCCATGGGGAGTGGAGATGAATCATTTATAACAGTTGAAGTTGTTTTATTTAAGATTAATGTATAATCAATCGGTATGTTATTAGGGAAAGATGTGCTGTCATCTAATCCTGTAAAGAAAGCGTTTAATTCTGTGGAATCTATAGAGGGGAAATTAATAGATTGTTTATTTTTATTTGATAAATTAATTGGAGTTAATAATTTTGTTTGGAAATGATTCATTTTCTTATATGGGATATGACAATAATTAAATGCGGTATGATAATATAACGCAAGAGAAGTCTCCTTTGGATAATCCAAATAATTTCTACCTCTAATCAAAGGTAATTCTTCCCAATTGATATTTTTATTTTGTGTGGATTTGTTTAATAGATCAGGGAACCCCATAGATTTTGCTGTTGGAGTAGACCCATAAAAACGAAGAAACATATATACGGCTAAAGAAGTAAGTGGGCAAATAAAGGGATTTTCATTAGCCAGGAGAATGTTTTTGGAGATCTGGTGAGGAGCATTGCCTGCCAAATGCTGGTTTGAATAAATATTGAAAATCAAATTATTTTTCTCTGTGGAATAAATATCAACGAGCTTGATGGCAGATCGATCGTTAAAGGATAAATTTAAATAAGCATTTATTTGGAAGTCTGCTAAAAATCGTAACTTTTCTAAATCTGATTTGAAAATTTTTTGATTCAATTCGTGAATATTATCATTCCAGAAATTTAAAGATATTTTCAAAAGTGATGGGATATTAGCTGTAACATTTGAATTTGCAATAGAATTGGAATAAATTTGTAAACCAGATTGATTCTTGTTATAATGATCAATCAATTTACACAAGTTTTCCAAATATTCGTTCCCGTCTACTAGAGTCGATTCCTCGTCACGAACTTGATCGGGGAAATATTTTTCTGCAGAAGAGTTATCATATATCTTGATTAACTTGATAAAAAATCGAAGAGCAACAATTATCTTTCTAATGGTACCAGTTGCTGGGAAATCATATATTGCATTATCTTCTTCCCCCTGTTTATAAAACGTATCGATAATAAACCAATGTAACCGATACGGAGAGACATCTATGTGCTTATAAATGGAAACAAGATCGGAATCATCTTGCAAATTCAAGTCTTGGTCAATGAAATGTTTTTTTTTGATTGACCAATGAATGAATTTTGTATAATAAGATTTGTATTGATTCAAAGCTCTCGGAGAAAGTGTATTGAACAATTCCTTTTCTTTAGCCACTTCCATTCGTATGTACGTATATATGCTTGTATCTGCTTGTGAATGTTAGTGCGAGCAGGTGTCTTGTCTAGATGAACTTATAATCTTGGTTGAGATTCTAGATCTGGATCTATTTAGGATTTACATTATGGAATGGTTAAAGCACGGCGAAACAAAACAAAACAAAACAAAACTAGAAAGCTAAAAAAGAAAATAGTCCACGCGCTTTATTCCTAAAATAGAAAAATACCTGCTCCGGAAAACACTTCTAAAATGGAAACCAGTCACGAGTATAAATGAAATTCTTAATTGAAATTAATCATTAAAAAAACAAAAAAACACAACTAATAAAAACAGAAATAATCACAGAAATGGTAATCGATCCAACTGGTACGGAAATGGGCCAGAACAGGCCTAAAAGGGAACGAGAGATTTACACCTAACAGGAGATAATCCGGACATAGCCTTACATATAAAGAATGGCTAGCTTACATACATAGATAATATATATATAACAGAATATCTACCGGTAACAAGAATAGCAACGGAACGGCAAGTAACCCGGCTAGAGCCCCTTTAGGCAAGGCAAAAAGTAACGAAAAAAAAAAAAAATTGAAAAAGAAAAAGAAAAAGAAATAATCCCTTCTGTCCGGTTTACCGTGGTTTGCCGGACACCATTTGTATCCCAAATAGGAATGAAGAGTGGACCCACATACGGCGCTAGCACGCGTATCCGAGGGTGCGGAAGTTTCTGTGTAGTTGTGTCCGTACTCGATGCAGGGCTGCCGCGGGGTTTGACTTCTCGTGAATAGCCGGCTACTGGCACACTGTTTGCCGAGGGTTTTTTCCGGGGCAGCCGGCCCGCGAGAATTTCGGGTGCGTGCCAGATCTGGCTAGAAAAGGCCGCAGTATGTTCCTACATGGTAACACATATAGTATTATATGCAGTGAAAAAAAAAGTTAAAATATAATGAATAAAAAAAACAATCTAAATAATATAGAGTATTCCTGCCTACAAGACATCGAGGCATTTCCCTTCTGGAGGAATATTTCTCTGCGGCAGGTGCAGTTGTTTTATCCGATAGCCCAGATCAACATGATCCCTCGATCTTGTGGGGCGTACTACATACATACATACATACATATATATATATATATATATATGAGTGTGTTTGTGTGTGGGAATAAATCTATAAGGTCTCTTGTATTATCTTTTCCCATAAAATATCCATCGTAGACTTTTTGTATTAATCATGTCAGATTTAGAATCGATCTCATCGTATGACTCGTCTCAATCTTCAAACACTGGGTTAGAAGATACTCAACCACAGCAATATATTTATCAATCTGTCTCGAGGCAGTCTCGAGATGACCTTCAATCATCTATTAATTCCTATTTAACCACCACTCCAACAAATAGATCTTCGAATGCCTCTACAAACCAAAGGTTAAAATTGGTCAAGACAGAAACTGTCAAATCTCTGATAGACATGGGTGTGTCGTCGTATATTCCTAATCCGGCTATCAATGCACCCAAGACCTCTAAAAAGGCAATTTTCCCGGAAGAATATACTTTAGAAACCGAGACAGGGTTGGTTCCTGTTTCCACTCTACATTCTCTAGGTAGAACGAATACAAACTTGTCAAGACAAAGAACAAGACATACTCTTTCTAGAAGAAACACTAGAATTGCCAGCTCAGCCCAACATGATACAACGTTGGAAAAAAAAATTACCATCAATTCAACTTCATCTTCCTCATCTATCGATAAACAAGAACAATCGTTTTCTAATAAGGTTTCACCACAACAATCACCAGAATCATTCACCCATAAGATAGTTTCTCACTTTATAGATGAATCGGACAACGATCTTGAGTCTCAAGGTGAATTGAATGAAATAGACCCTGAGATCGAGTTTGTTACTTTTGTGACAAATGATCCAGAAAATCCACATAATTGGCCTCTTTGGTTACGTTGGGTATATACAATCACTTTATCCATGTTAGTTATTTGTGTAGCTTATGGTTCGTCTTGTATTACTGGTGGTCTTTTCACCGTACAGGAAAAATTCCATGTTGGTTCAGTTGTTTCCATTCTATCATGTTCATTAATGGTTTTAGGGTTTTCATTTGGTCCTTTGATCTGGTCCCCCATGAGTGATATCTATGGTAGAAGATTAACTTATTTTGTTTCAATGGGTCTTTATGTTATTTTCAATATTCCTTGTGCTATTCCAAATAATATTGCCACTTTAATGATCTGTAGATTCTTTTGTGGTGTTTGGTCATCCTCTGGTCTTTGTTTAGTCGGTGGGTCCCTGGCTGATATGTTCCCCAGTGAAACAAGAGGTCGTGCCATTGCATTCTTTGCATATGCTCCTTATTGTGGTCCAGTCTTTGGTCCTTTAGTTAATGGGTTTATTTCCATCTCTACAAGAAGAATGGATTTGATCTTTTGGGTTAATATGGCATTTGCAGGTGCTATGTGGATAATTGTTGCTTTAATTCCTGAAACTTTTGCTCCAGTTATCTTGAAGAAAAGAGCTGCCAAGTTAAGAAAGGAAACTGGTAATCCAAAGATTATGACTGAACAAGAAGCTCAAGGTATTGAGTTTAGTGCCATGATGAAAGATTGTGTCATTAGACCTTTATATTTTGCTGTCACTGAACCTGTCTTGGATTTAACTTGTTTCTATGTTTGTTTGATTTATTCTTTATTATATGCCTTTTTCTTCGCATTCCCAGTTATATTTGGTGAATTATATGATTATAAAGATAATTTAGTAGGGTTAATGTTGATTCCTATTTTAATTGGTGCATCTTTAGCTTTGGCTACCACTTTTTATTGTGAAAACGTTTATTTAGCCATTATTCGTAAGAGAAAACCTACCCCTGAAGATCGTTTATTAGGTGCTATGATTGGTGCTCCATTTGCTGCTGCTGCCCTATGGATATTAGGTGCAACATCTTATAAACATATTATTTGGGTTGGTCCAGCTTCCTCTGGGTTAGCCTTTGGTTATGGTATGGTTTTAATTTATTATTCATTAAACAATTATATCATTGATTGTTATGCTCAATATGCATCTTCAGCTTTAGCCACTAAAGTGTTTTTAAGATCTGCTGGTGGTGCTGCCTTCCCTTTATTCACTCCACAAATGTATCACAGATTAGGTTTACAATGGGCAAGTTGGTTATTAGCATTCATTTCAACTGCTATGATTTTATTCCCATTCTCCTTTTACGTGTATGGTAAAGGTTGGAGAAAAAACTTATCTAAAACTGATTATTCATTTGATGCATTAGAAGAAGCTGAAGATGAATTTTAATACAAAAAAAAAAATTACCTTACGTTTCTTTTTCGTGCTTTTAAATGTTATTTTCTTTTTGCTCTTTCACATATTTTCATGATCTAATGCTTTTAATTTTGCTTTTGCATTTGCATCTGCATTTGCTTTTTGTTATATTTTTATTCTTTACATGTACTTTTATCCGTTAATACTTTATAGACAGACTTTCTTCTTTTAATTTTAATTAATTTTTCCAACTTTAAATGCAAATTGTTATTATCAATTATATATTATTCAGTGTATGCATACATAAATATATATATATATATATATAAAGTATCATACATTATATAATACGATACAAATCAAATTCCTTTTTTTTTTTGATTAGAAATGTTTTTTTTTTATAAATGTTTAGTTTTAAAAAATATCATTAACGATATCCGCACCAAATGCAGAACCTGCCCCAAATAACGCAGCATTCCCCAATTTACTACCAATACTACCAAAAGTACTACTACCACCACCATAACCACCACTAGTGTTACCATCATGAACGATAATGGTTTGTGGTTGCTGTGGTTGTTGATAATAACCGGTTGATGGAGGTGGGTATGGTAAAGGTTGTTGTTGCATTGTCATTGGAGGAGGTTGAGCATAATATTGTTGTGTAGGTGGAGGAGGAGCCATTTGCATCTGTTGTGGTGGATTATAAGGAGAGGCTCTTGGAGGAGGTGGAGTATAATCATAATCTTCATGAGATGGTGGTGGTGCAGAATGTGGAGCAGAATGTGGAGCAGATGTGGGTACTGGTGTTTTGATACCTGTACGTTGATAGTTGGAATCTCTATCATCACTCGAATATAATTTGACATAATTGGTAGGGAAGACACCTACTTTACCATTTAAACGACCTTCATACCATTGAGGGGATTTTTTGGTAATAACTTCAATGATATCACCTGGACATAATTCCAAATCACCCTTTTGCTCACCTGACCAAGCATAAATTGCTTCTACGTATTGAGGCCCATTTCTTGGAGATAGAGCTCCTTTAGTTGGGTTTGAATAAGATGAAGCAGAGGGACTTCTTCTCTTGTGACGTAAGATATCTTGAATTTCATCATAATCGTTTTCTGAGATTTCTTTAGTATCGATTAATAATTCTAAACAACGTCTTATTTCTGTGTAAGCATCTTTGATAGCAGCTTCTCTACGATCAGCTGACATTTGAGTATTGTATTTGTTAGTGTGTGTGAGTTTGAGTGGTTCGCACGATTGCCAAGAGGATCAAGATGAGAAGAGATCTAATAAGTGATGGGAAGAGAAATAATACAAAACAAACTGACATTGTCAAAAATCTGTATTTATAAATGATTTGAAAAATTCTAGAACCTTTGAAAACCGAATTATGCCTAGAAATAGGAAAAGATAAATAAATACCTTTTAGACTCCGTCATTGAAAAAAAAAAAAAAAAAAAAACCTTAGGCAAGATTTTATTTAAGTTCGATGTTCGGTAATTGGAAAAGTTCAAGGGGGTGCGCACGTGACGGAGGGAGTAAAGCGTATGGCGCAGCGGGAAAAAATCGATGATGTTGTGGCAAATGAAATATTACCAATTTATTTCAAATCATTCTTATCAAAGAGTGGTGTGAGATTCTGCCTACAAAGGGGGCAATTCAGGCACATGCACATACACACATGTAAATCATTACGTTTGTGCAAAGTTTTAAAATTATATATATTTGTATAATTATATACGAGAGGTGAAGGAGTGCGAGGCTTATTATTTCATTTCTACATCTTCATCTTCATCATTTTTCTTGTTAATACCAAACTTGATCAACAATTGTTTAATCTCTGCAGGGTTATAAATCTTTTGAATGATTTTGTTATCATTTTCTTTATCGATTTTAATGATGGATAATTCTACTCTATCGTAGGTCAAATTACTACTATCTGTGGTTTTGGATAAAGTCTTTAACCCCAATTCCATAGCATCGTTTAAATTCATATCATCTTTATAATCCATTTGTAATAAAGTTTGAGCAGCACTTGTATTAGCACCGATACTTATAGCTTTCCAGCCTGTATAATTCCCTGAAGGGTTTGATGTGTATAATTGTGGACCCAATATATCATCATAACCTGCATAAATGAATGACACACCAAAGGGTCTTAACCCACCGTGTTGAGTATAACTTTGTTTAATATCACTTAATTTCTTGACTAGGATCTCCACTGGGATTTCTTCGTTGTAGGTCATTAAATAGTTTTGAGCAAATTGTCTTGCTATATTTATTAGAATTTCAGCATCTGCAGTCAACCCTGCAACAGCCAAAGTGATTTTATCACTTAATTTATATAATTTTTCATTCAAAATATCTTGTTCCAATAATTTACTTGTGATTTTGCGTTCAGCTAATAAGACGATACCATCTTTGGACATGATACCAATGGAAGTACCAGCATGGGAGATGGATTCCAATGCGTATTCTACTTGGTAAAGACGACCTTCTGGAGAGAAAATTGTAGTTCTTGAATCGTATCTTCTTGAACCCATTGTGTGGGGTGTGGGGTGTTGGTGTGGGGTGTTTGTGTGGGGTGTTGGTGTGTGGCCTTTTTTTCTTGTATTTGCCACTGTATTGAAATATCAAGTGTGTATATATAAATAGAGGTTTTTTTAAAGCGACTCAAGATTTGCCTCTTTAAAAAACTTAAAGCGAGGCGAAGAGAGGGTAAGCCAGGTGAGAGTGAGAGTGAGAGAGAAAGTTAAAGCAAAGGCAAAGGCAAAGGCAAAGGCAAAAGCAAAAGCAAAAGCAAAAGCAAAAGCAAAAGCAAAAGCAAAAGCAAAAGCAAAAGCAAAAGCAAAAGCAAAAGCAAAAGCAAAAGCAAAAGCAAAAGCAAAAGCAAAAGCAAAAGCAAAAGCAAAAGCAAAAGCAAAAGCAAAAATGAAAAGAAAAAGAGATGAAGAAGAGCAAGTGATGCCTAATACAAGAACAAAATTTGAAAAGAGCAATCTTGTTGAAGGTTATTCATCTAGCGAGGAGGAGAGCAAGACCGAGAGCGAGATCGAGATCAAGAGCGATAGTGAAAATGAAGACGATGTTTTAAAAGAACTTTTAGAAGATATCGATGCCAGTGAAGACGAGATAGGCAATAAAGAAACACAATTTTTCGAACTACTTGATCGTTCGAATATAGATTGTTATTCGTGTTGGCGGCTAGAGGCCAAAAAGATTAGCGATGACCCGATATTTTACAATATCCCTACGGATGTGGAACGTGAAAAATTGTTTGAACAATGGTGTTATGGGAAGCTACACAGCCGTGAAGAGGAAACAACACAACCACAATTGGCCTTGGCGTTACCGTATCATGACTTGGCCGAGATGATTTGTTGTTTTGATATACAGAGTAATACGATCTATAAAGATATCCGGAAGGCGAATAAAAAAATGGTTCGCCAGATTGATGAGAAGATTAGTAAGAATGAACAAGAAAAGTTTGGCACCAAATTGCTTGGTATATTGAAATATCACGATGATGCGAGTTGTCAAGGATTATTTGAACAGGTGTTGGAGGAGAATGGGGTGGATCGGGTGGATGTAAATACAAGCTTTGAAACCCTTGCAGATCTTGTGGATTTGGAAAGACGGATGGGGATCACCACGGAGAATTCGGTGTCACGCGATGCACGGTACTTTTGCTTACGGAATGCATCAAGACGATTTGCAGGATTGGAGAGATGGGTAAAGGGAGGGGAGGGGGGGCAGGTATAAAAGGGGGGTGCAAGTTGTGAAGAGCGCGGTAAGCACAATGATCAGAGGGACAAAAAACAAACCAAAATAAATAATGCAAGCATTAAAACAAGTTGTTGTTCGCAATAGCAAGAGTGTGTTGCGTGATCTGCCTAGAGTGCCTACTACGGAATATTTAGAAAACACCCGATTGTACAATGATATTTTTTTCTCTGGATATAGACCTGTGATGTATCCTGTGAAGGAGAATCCATTGTTCCGGAATGGCGAGTTGAAGAAGAAGTGGGAGGAGCAACTGAGGCAGGACTAGATAGATTTAAGCAAAGATGTGTAGTGATTTATTTTTTTTAAATAGAAATTATGTATTTTAACAGAGATGCGGGTAACTCCGATCCCTAATTATCCGATAAGACAGTGCGAAGTGCGAAGTGCAAAGTGCAGGGATAAAAGAATGGGGTTGAAAAACAAGAAGCACAGTCGAGCAAGACCAACAGACTCAGCAAGATGTCAGGTATTAAAATTGCAGAAAAGTTGGCCAAGATCGCAATTCCTCTTGGTGTTTGTGTTTCGTTTATGGACTATTCGATGTACGATGTGAAAGGTGGATCGAGAGCCGTTATCTTTGATCGTATCCAAGGTGTGAAACAGGCTGTTGTGGGAGAAGGTACCCATTTCCTGGTGCCTTGGTTGCAGAAGTCGGTGATTTTCGATATCAGAACCAAGCCCAAGAATATCACTACGAATACCGGGACCAGAGATTTGCAGATGGTTTCATTGACGTTGCGTCTACTGCATCGTCCGGATATTGTTCAATTGCCCATGATCTACCAAAACCTGGGTCTTGATTATGACGAAAGAGTGTTGCCATCCATTGGTAATGAAGTCTTGAAGTCGATTGTGGCGCAGTTTGATGCGGCAGAGTTGATTACTCAAAGAGAGATAGTGTCTCAAAGGATCCGTAAGGAATTGAACCATCGTGCGAATGAGTTTGGTATCAGACTGGAGGATGTTTCCATTACACACATGACGTTTGGGCCTGAGTTTACCAAGGCTGTGGAGCAGAAACAGATTGCCCAGCAAGATGCAGAACGTGCCAAGTTTTTGGTGGAGAAGGCGGAACAAGAGCGTCAAGCGTCTGTGATTCGCGCGGAAGGTGAGGCGGAATCTGCAGAGGTGATTTCTCGAGCATTACAAAAAGCTGGCGATGGGTTATTGTTGATCCGTAGACTGGAGACGTCGAAGGAGATTGCAGAGACGTTGGCAGGGTCGCCCCACGTGACGTACTTGCCTGGTGGTGGCAACCAAGCCGAGGATGCGTCGAAGAACAGTTTGCTGTTGAACCTTGGGCGTTGAAGTGGGGAAGTACGTATATTTATTCTGTATATAGCAATACGTAGTTGCAATCACATGGGGTAGTAGCAGTAGTAGTAGTAGTAGTAGTATTAAATTATTATATGGTATGAACTATTAGTATTACAAAGACGGAGAGCTATGTAGAGGTATAGAGGTATAAAGTGTTCCGTAAGAAAGAGAGAATAGAGAAAGAATGTGCGTGAGCGAGTGCGCAACTGCAACCCGCCTTTTAAACCTGGGAGATGGAAATACCACCCTTGTTCATTTGTGGTGGGGCACGAGTACGTGGTCTGCGGCCGAAACTACGGCCACCGTAGCCGCCACCGTAACCAGTTTGACCCAATTCACCGCCAGTAAAGTACGTGACCAAAGTGATCAGCACCTTGACCAAGAACAAAAACATGGAAAAGTAGAAAAAGGCAATACAAGCTTGGGCTTCACGACATCTTCTTTCAGACCCTTGGATGATGTAGTTTTCACGTCTATATTCTTTATTGGTACAGGAATGTGTACGGATACCCACGGCCAAGACAGTACCGGCGGTAAAAGTAAAGACGAAATTTAAGAAGTCAAAGGCGAAAAGAATTGGAGGGAACGCAAAAGGTTCTGGAACCAAGTTGGCCAGGATCCCGTAGAAGGAATCCGAGACTAGCCCCCAAGCAGGAGGAAACATACAGTAGTTGACACGCGACGAATGGTGGCCATGTTCGGTGTTAAGCAGGTTCCCGATCATACCTGCAGTGATGACGAAGAAACAGAAGTTGAATATACGGAAGACGTTGTCGTAGAGTTCTAGCATTATTATGATAATTAGGGGGGGATAGCGAAGTGATGTGGAAGGAAGTTTAGTGTGGGATAGCGACGATAGAGGGGCGATAGAGGGACGATCCAGACAAAACTAGATTAGTGAATGAATACTTGATGGATAGATTGTTGGAGAGTTGGAGAGTTGGAGAGGTGGAGAGGTGAGAGTGATGGCTGGCAATAGCCCGAGCAGATTTTGTGGACCAGCAATGGCGGCCCGCTTATATAGGACCCAGCGGAGTGAGCAGAGCACAGCACAGCACAGCACAGCACAGCACAGCACAGGGAAAGATGGCACTCGAGTCTCGAAGGCCAGGAACCGTGCCGGCTCAGACGGGCCCGCAGGCACAGCGAAAGCAGCTCGTGCGATTGCCGCTCTGGGAGATGTGAGTGCGGACGCGTAGAAGCAGGCGTGCCGGAGGGGGACGTGTGTGTTGACGTGTTGCCGCTTCAGGGAATGAGACAGTTGCCCGATGCGGAAGCGTGAGTGCTGCTGCGGCAGGGCCGTGGCGGGCGGGTGTGCGGGCGGGTGTGTGTGTGCGTGCGTGCGCGTACGCACGCACGCGCAGGGGCGGGCGTAGAGCAATGCGCAGGTGCGTGGGCGGTGGCCCGAAAGGGCAAGCGAAGTGCTGGCCTGGGTTGCCCGATGCGGCAAACGTGCTCGGGGAGGACGATACCCGAACGGGTCGATGCCCAAACGGGATGCCCCTTGGGCTGCCGGTTTGGGACACGCGAAGGCGAGCTGTGACGGAAACGGCAGCAGGCCGGACGGCCGTTAAGGGGTGGAGCTGAGACATTGGGATTGAGATAGACGCCGTGGCAGAGGTTGCGCGAGAGGCCATCTGTTTGCCGTTTGCGGCCAGGGGGCGGCTGCGGCGTGCGAGTTTTGTGTGGAAACTGGCAAGGGGAGCATGCCGTAAGGGAGCATGCCGTAAGGGAGCATACCGTAAGGGGAGCGCAGATCGGCGGCGAGATCGGGCAGTGGCAGTGGCAGTGGGCCTCCTAGGGAGCGCTGACCGGCACGTGACGCGCGTTGCCCCTGTGCTGGGCCAGGCCGGTTGCCCGGTGGGAGCGCTTTTGTTTCCCGGCTGTTTCCCGGCTGTTTCCCAGAATTGGCGTGGGCGGTCACGTGGTGCGCGCACGCGCACCACGTGACCGCGGCCTCTTTCTTTCCCATTTCTTTTTCGTGTTCGGTTTCCCTTTGTCTTCGGGTTGAACAATGTGCTATAAATGAATGTTTCCATATATATGCATATATGCATACGTGCATACACATTACATGCTACACGCTACACGCTACACGCTACACACTACACACTACACACTATACTCCCCCACATCCCCCCCCCCACAAATGTCAGGCTACTTTAGTAACTTCTCCCTGGACAAACTGGCAGACTCTCTCCAATCGGCTGCCCAAAAAACTCAAGACACCCTGTCAAATGCCATCCAAAACGTCAACATCGATTGGAATGATCCCCAGACAAGATTGACTCTACTGTCCAAACAACATTACTTACAAGAATCCATCGGACAAATCAATGAAATCAGCAAATTACCTTCCCAGTACAATGCGCTAGAGAGGAAAACCGACGCTTTGGAAAAAATCATCAAAAGAATTCTAATCGTAACAAACACTTTTGAAATCGAAGGTTACGATTATCCTCCCAATTTGTCGGAATCCATCTCCGAATGGTGGTTAAACGATCCTCTGGCCTTTCTTCGTGATAATGACAACACAAATGACAAAAACAAATCCAATTCGAATCCTCCCGATACCAAATCCAAATCCGATTCCGATTCCGAATCCTCCTTCTTACCAAGATCTTTCCCCCATGCCATCTCAAAGGCTTCTTCTGATAGTTCGGCCATCTTAACAAACTTGAACAATAATGAAAAATTGGAATTCGCCAAGACAAAGACAGAAGACGAAGAATATGAAGACGATGAAGATATTCAACTCTTGATCAAAGTTTTCGATTCTTGGTCTCTTTGTAACAAAAATATCGATAAATCAAAATTCCAAAGAGATCAATTGATTATCAAGCAATTTAATAAAAAATTGACTTCCTTATTGGATGTGGAGTTTAAAAATGTTAAAGCGTTAAGATTGAAAGTTCAAGATGCAAGATTGAAGTTTGATACCATGAGATATGAAATTGCCAAAGCTGCAGAGGCGAAGGTGAGGGCAGAAGAGAATGATAAACCAGTTGAGATGGAAAAGGGTGAGGGTGAGGACGAGGGTGAGGGTGAGGGCAAGGGCAAGGGCAAGGGCAAGGGTGAAACTGCTTCGACTTCGACTGAAACTGCTTCGACTTCGACTACCAAAGATGCAGCTGCAACTATTGAATCTCAGAAAAAAGACTCGCCAAACCCCGAATTTGAAAAAAATGATTCACAAAATGAGGATGAAAAATTGTTAGAACATTTAGAAGACGAATTCGTCTCTCACACTTCTGCAGCCGTCGAAACAATGGAGGAAATTACAGAATCAAGCAAGATTTTGGATTTGATCAAATTATTTCAAAATTTCCAATTGTTACATTACCAACAATGTATTAAAGAAGTCGAAACTAATATGAAATTATTAACTGATTTAACTCATGAATAAACGTGCTTTCCCCTATATAATTTATATAGTAAACTTATATTTAATTTCCATCACTGGATTTTTTTCGTATTATCTTTAGCATCTTCATTTTTACAATGTAAAATTCTTTCTACAAACGTAACTTTATTAGATTTCCTCTCACAAAGAACAACTATTTGAGATCGTGTACCATAATACTTCACACTCTCTCCCCCGGCATCTCCCCCGGCATCTCCCCCGGCATCTCCCCTAACCTCCCCCTCACTTCTCTTTAATGGTGGAACAAAAATTAAATCCTTTGTTTGTTCAAGTCGTTCAATATTCCCATCAATCTTCTTACCACTCAAATTTATCGTAGATGAGATTTGGAAACAATCTTCCAATATCTCCAATTCATCTTTATTAGAATTATCCAATTTATCATTTATTAAAGTTTCCAATAATTTGATCCCATTCTTAATCTTACTCCATTCACCCATCTTTTTTGGATCCCCCCAATTAATATTACTCACCACCATATACGGATTCTCCTCATCTAATACTCGTTGACTTTGACCCATTGAATTTATAATAGAATATTCATTACTCTTTAAATCTCCAAGAAACAAATTAAACAACCCGACTTTCCCATCAATAGATCCATTCTGTTCGATAAACTTGTCATACGTATTCCAATCTTGAAACCCATGATCAAAATCACAAAGATATTTAATCGGAATTAACCCTCTAGATTGTAATGAATTATTACAATCTCCATCTCTCCTGGCCTCTTCTTCTTTTAAAAGATTCAAAACAGTGCAAATCTTGCCATCTTTATTTAATCCACACCATGTACCATGTTCTGATTTAAACCTCTCATCTCCTCCACCATCATGACAGATATCTTTACTCATATCATACGGATATAATATCGTAGAATTATGATTCCAACATGTTGAATGTGTTTCTCTTTCAAACACTTCATCTCGATTGCTAATTAGTATTAACTTATAAAATGGATGTGCAGTGGTTCCTAGTAATATACACATCTTTATATCTCTCTTTACTTTTTGTATTTATCATTTAATCAGATGTGTATATCTTTGATTTTTTTTAAAATCCCTTAATTCTAATCTCCCCGCATTCTCGGTTGTATGTGTATTAAAAATAAAAATAGAAATAAAAATAAAATTAAAAATAAAAAAAAATAAAAAAATAAAAATAAAAATATTAGACTCGGAGATTTTAACCGCGGTTCTTTTTGGGGGGGAAGGAAAGGGGAAAATCTAATCAAGATAAAGGTGAAAGTAATTATACATTTCTCCCTAGACAAAAGGTTATTCCTTATTTTGCCCTGTACATTAATTACCCATCTCTATTTGCCGAAATTTAATTGATGAAAAAAAAAACAAAAAAAACAACTATTCATTAACAAACTTTTGCCTAAATAAGGATTTTTTTTCGAGTCCAAAATTTTAAGTTTAGTTTAAATTTGAGTTTATTGATTTTTTCGTATTTTCAATAAACATTCATTTGAAATAATTTTCCGTTCGAAAATTATTCGTTCGAAAATTATTTACCTTATATTACATAATCATAAAAAAAAAAAATATGCAACATTCATGTATTCTTATCGAAAGTATGAGTTATACTAATATTAGAGCCCTACATTATTTAGAGAATAATTCTATTTTTAGTAGTAAAATTTTATATTATAGAAATCTCCTACCATTCTGAATAGGAATAAAATATACAAAATACAAACTTATAATTCGAATCAATGTAGGTTATTTTATAAGTTTTCATTTTGGGACGTAAAGAGTTAATTCATGGCTTATGTAATATGGAAAAAATTTCCACCTAGATTGCCTGTTTTGGTGCATCCTGCGACCTATAATAAGATACAGAATATTCAATTACTTTAATTGTAAACCTTATAAGATACGCGTTACCTTATTAGTAGATCTTTTGACGAACGTATTGTTCTGTAATTTCTGTAATTTCTGTTAGTTAATCTTATAGCGTATAAATCACGTAATTGGGATCTTACACAACCAAGCTTAATACCATATCGTTTCAAATAAAATTTGAAAATGCATATATTTTAAACTGTACAAGATTTATTTATTATTTTAAAATACATATATGTATATAATTAGTAGTTTATAAACTTAATGAGATTTCAAAATTGACTTAGTATACCTATTAGGGTGTTCATCTTGGTATGCAATTTCATAGGTAATCTCATCATCAGAGTGTCCCTCTAATTCATCATCCGAAGAATCGTTAGATATTTGAGTTGATAATTGGTTTGCTATATTTTTGGATTCTCGTATTTGTAATATTCTTATTATGATAGATATGATGGCACTACCTATGGCTGTTGCCAACAAGGCATAACAACCCTTTCTGAAATATGGTACTGTTGAAGCATCAAAGAATAAGATTATCCACCAAGCATTTACAGCACCTGAACACATATTCATGGAAGCAAGAACAATGGCTCTTTCAGGTAAATCTGCATGACATACAACATTAGCCCAAGCAAAAAATACAGCCTGACCTGCATAAGCAATACCACCCAAGTATTGTGATGTGAATATAACATTTGGATCCAATGGTCGCCACCATATTAATGCTGATACTATAGTCATTACTGCAGCCAAAACAACAGCTATATGCCAATGACGTGCACGTTGTACACGACTCAAATATAAAGCAGAGGCTAAAGTAGAGACAATACCAACTGCATAAATACCAGCAGGGTAATTATTACGTGCAGATAACGAATAATCTTGATTTTGTAACCATATTGCAAATGTAGATGTTGAAGCTAGAGCAAGATTTTCACCACCTAGGATCCATGCAAGTGAAAATACCCATATATGCCAACGGCGTAATACACGTGGTGCTACAGACCATGAAAGTTTTGAATTTGCTTCTTGAGGAGGTAATCTACGGCGTGCATATTGTAGTTCTGCTTTGGAAAACACATGACGTGCTAGAGTAAACTTCCCAGTAGATGTAGCATCAGGCATACCGGGGAAACATAATAGACCGTACAATGCAACTGGGACTGTAATACAGAAATCGATAATGAAAAGCCAACGCCAACCCGCCATACCCCCCGCACCTTCTAATTCATGAGCGATAGCGGTTTGCATAAATCCACTGAATATGGCACCTACTAAACCACTAGATGTAAATATTGCTGAACGGAGCGGCAATTCACGTGGGCAGTACCAGGCACCCAATATCAAATGAGTACCAGAAAATGTACAACTTTCAAAAAGAGCTTGGAAAAACCGCAAAACACAAAGGTCACGAGCACTATGGGCATGACTCATCCCCAAAGTAAGTAACCCCCATGCTAAAGTACATGAACTGAGCCAAATTCGTGGAGGTACCACCAGTAATGCCAAGTTGTGGGGTAACATTCCAACCACATAACCGATGGTGAAACATGTACCTGCTAGAGTGAACTGTGAACCGGTAAGGTTCAGGTCATTTTTCATACCAGAGACGTATGCATTGGTGAACCCAATACGATCAACATAGTTGATCCAATATTGTAAACACACGAATGATAGAACAAAAACGTCTATTTTGAATAAAAGCCATCTGTGACGCACTGGAGGCTCTGTAGTTGTAGTGTCTGCATCGGCGACAGTAATTGTGAGAGTTTCATTTTTCTGACGCGCGTCCTGACTATTAGTATCCATCGGGCGATGCTTTTGTGTGGGTGAATTACGCGAATGTAGTAGAGTAGAGAAGATGGACAGCTTTTTATACTTCTGTGTGTGTGTGATCGAATGGAAACAGCTTGTACGGCGCAGAACGTGTACGGCATTAGCTGACAGATGAGCTTGACAGTTTTAGTGCCTGCAAACCAAACTGTTTAGAAGATCGTGCAGAAGCGCATTCGAAATTATTGAATTACCGAATTCATCGAGAATGCGATTTTCATTCTTGTATTTTACCATGGGTTATAACAAAATTATGTTCGACTTTATGAAAAAAAACAACAGAGATATAATAGGGGTGAGACTAGATTTTTCAAATGCTTTTCGGCTCATTATAGATTGTCAGAGAATTGTTTTTATGAAAATAGGTCTAATTGACAAATGATTGTTTTATCTACAAATGTAGCTTTGCCATATGGGAGAAGATCAATCTACTTTTGACTCTGTTCAAATATGGCCAAATTTTTTCTAGTTTTTTTTTTTTCTTTTTCTTTTTTCTTTTTTTTTTGGTAAAAAAAAATTTCTGGATCATTTACACTACCCCTATTCGAGAAGAATAAGGCATTTATGTGAATTAGGAATTTCAATCAAAGATGTATCATTACACCAATTGTGTATCAATTCTAACTGCTAATATATATTCCTCGAGATTTACATCGGTCAACCTTCAAATGTTGTTTTAAAAAAGATTCTTAGATATTGTGAAAAACTTATTTTCAACAAACTATATCAAGTTTCCCCATGTGGCAATAGTTCTTGGACAAAAACGGAATAACTTCCGCGGCAAAGAATAATAATTTTTACCCGGCTACAGAAAGGTTTCCTTAATTAGCTCATTGAGAAAACGAACAAATAGCAAACAATAAAGTAATATATTAACTTGAATTGCCATACATAAATAATAATTATAAAAGCTACAAACGTGTATCACACACATGAAAACTATGAGGCTTCGCTGGTAGCGTCATCGGCAGCAGCTTCAGCATCGACGACCTTCCCATTACGTAGCATGTTAACCTCACGTTGGACTAAGCTCAGACTGATACCACGTGAGCCGTCTTCACGTTCGAAGGTATAGTTGGAGGCATCGGCCTCAATATAAACGAGAGCACCCTTACGGACGTACTGCGTAAGGAAGTTAATCTGTGGTTCGTTGAAGACAGTCACGTTGAACCAATTAGTTTGTCCGTCACGACGAGGTTGGGCGGCAATACTGTATTTTATGTAACGCTTGTCATTACCAGTAGTATGTTCGGAGAAGTCTGTACCGATACGACCAACAATTGACATCTTGGCGAAGTCCAGGGCACGTGCAGAAGCGTGCAGTTGGCGGGTTGATCCTCTAGTGAAACGGGAGAGCATTATTGTAATTTAGTCGCAGTAGGTGATGAATGGAGAACACTACTAATACTACTAACGTAGCTTTATTTATTTTTTTAATTTTTTTTTTTAAAATTCTTATTTTATGGATGCCCAATTGTAAGCCACGCGACGCGGGCCGCTATCTGCGGTACACGTGACTGATGTCCTGGGTTCGATCCCTTGCGGTGCGAATGATAACATAACTACTCTGAACTCATTTTTTTTCTTTTCTTACTTACAATTACAATGTCTTTACATAAAATCATAGCTTGGGACTATCTTATGATAGGCCAAAATAATTACCCGCCACCAGAGTTTTTGTAGTATGAACGTCTTTCCAATTACTTCCAAATGGATCGTTTTCATCTATGGCTTGGTAAGATAATCGTATATTATTAGAATCTGTCACAGAATCTTTAATGGAAAATTTCGTAGATATACCACGTTCTGATTCTCTACCAATCCCATCAGTCATGAATCTTGCAATCATTCTTTCTTCTTCTCCTCTTTTCAATACCATAGGCTCACGGAATCTCCATGTAATTCTTCTCTTTTCTTTACTGAACGAACCTTGTGGTTTGGATAATGCACTAGTAGCATTAGCTCCATCCATAGTAACAAATACTACAAAATCTTCCAAGACCAATTGATTGACACTTGCTGGTAAATTGGGGGATAATTTAATAGTCAATACTACACTTGCTTGATGGGGCTCAAATCTCCAAATCGGATGAATGATAATAGGTGCTACTGCATTCTTTTGACTAAATTTGATAGCACCCAGTGTTTTAGAATCGATCAAGCTTGGTACTACTCGGAATTCTTCAGATTCATCCGAACCTGTACGTTCAATAAAGTTAGGGTTCAAAATCAATTTTTCGAAATTATTAATTCCATCAATCTTCATATTGATGCTTACTGGTATAATACCACCATCATTATTGATATAACTCAAAGCGATCTCTCCAATTAATTGACATCCAGTTAATACCCCTTCTTTAAAAGTGGCATTCACTACTTCTGCCACACTTGCATTCAACCCAATCATAGAATTAGCCAATGTAGAATGCTGGAATAAAGATTGACCTGTAATTACACTAGATGAACCTGTAGCTTGAGGTGCCAACATTTTCAATTCACCTGTCATTTGTGGCATGATCCAAGAAGGTCTATTAGGGTTCAAAGTCTTTCTTGCACTGGGAACATTTGGCGGAGTGTTATCCCTAGAATTAGAATGAGATTTATTAGGTTGTAGTGGAGCTTGAGATATAGATAATGTTGGGTTCTCTATATTTTCGGTGGTACCAGTAAAATTGTTGGTATTGTTGATATTATTATTATTATTATTATTATTATTATTACTATTATTGTTGCTATTATTATTTGCCGCCATATAATTTTGAATTGTGTGAGACGTTTGATATAATGATTGAGAACTTGTACGTTCTTTCATTTTTCTAACAGGTGATTCTGACCTTGGAATTGTATTGTTTGTAGAACTATGATCTGTCAAAGTAGGCTTATTATCAGTAGAAATAGGTTTACTTTCTGTAGGCTCATTTTCTAAAATATTAGACTTAGTTTCAGAAAGGGCAGGTTTATTTTCTATAATATTGGACCTACGTTCAACAGTTGATTTACGATCCGTATTCACACGTCTGTTACCAGAGCTAGACGTAGATACACTACCAGCAGCTGAAGTGACACGATTAATATTGTTCTGATATTGATATTGAGATTGAGATTGTATAGTCCTTGTAGAAAGATCTGTATCAGGGATTGGTTCTGATTCATAATCTAACTTCTTACCACGATTTTTATTTCTTCCAAAGATAGAACCCACTTTTGATTTTAAACCTCCTGAAGATTTCCTACTCTTTAAGGATAAATTATTAACTGAATTAGAAAATTCATTATTCATTAAATCTTGAGATGAATTTGAATTCGAGTTTGAACTAGAGAATGTTGAAGTGAATTTCTTATCTAATGCTCCAAAAGCACTCTTTCTTTTTGATTTATCCTTTTGCGGAGATTTAGTATTCACCTTGGAAGGTGAAGTTGAAGTTTGGCTAATAAGATCAATAGATTCATTATGGGTCGAGTTAAATAAAAATGTATAATTATTAGCATCATTAGCAAATCGATCGATTTCTAATTCCGGATTAAATTCTAAAAATTTAGTCATGTTAGTTTCACAGTTTTTAGTATTAGCTAACAGATAATCACTATATCCAGTTTGATAATTTAAAAGAACGTTTTTTAAAATTTCTAATCTATTATAATCAATTGTTTCAAATAATTCAAACAAATATGGACCATTAGATGCCCATTCTTTAGTAGATTGTTCTAAACTACCATCACCGGGATTATTTTTTGAATACATTTCAATCGAAGCTGCAATCTTGGATAATTTTGAATGTAATTTTCTACTTTCATTCCATTTATTATCATTTTCAGTGGAATCCTTTAATGAATGAATGATATTAGAATCAATAGTTTGATAAAAATTATAATTTGATTGAGATTCGATTTTTAATTCATTTATTAATAATTTCCAAAGCGAATTTAATTCACCTAATGAATTGAAGTCAAATTGTAACATTTCTTCAGGTTCTAAAACTTTAGATTCGATCATTTGTTTCTTTAGGATCTCGTTCAAATCCTCGTTATTACTAATGATACGATTCAAGTTCTTCACATAATTATGCTTTAATTTAGAAATTTCAGAGAAAAGCAAATAAAAATTCTTATTTATTAATTTGGCTTGTGATAACCGGATTCGAATAGCCTCTGTAGATTCGTATGGTTCTTTATCAACAAGTATGGTATTTGCATACTTGTTTCTCTCTTGAACTGGATCCATCTTTATAATTGTAGGTGCTGTATTTTGTTATAGTTCAAAGAGATAACGAATGACAAAATAAAATAAAAATAAAGTACAATAATTATAAAAGAATATTAATATATTATTGTGCAGCAAAAAAAAACTTAAAGAAATCAAAATCAAAATGAGATCAATGCTAGAATGTATTAAAAATGTAATTACCAATTAATTAATGATTTAAAAATGTCCATCTCGAACCCCATTTTATCTTTACACGAATTTTCAATAAAAAAAAAATCATCTAATTCTCAAACACGTTATTTGGACAGATCGGGCCATTTTTTTCAATTTTCGGACAGTTTCAAGCTTGAATTAAACAAAAACATTACCAGAAATGGTATCACTCGGCCCGTAATATTCTAAAATGACGCAATAGGATAGGCGGAAGTTTACGACAAATTTATCCGGATTAAGGTAGAAGGGGGGATGAGACAAGGATCAGCGGCTAGAGATCTATGGGGTAAATACGAGAATGCCAATACGCGAGTTATAAGTATACCAAAACGGTATAAACTAGTTATTATTACACTGCCTCTAATGGAGACTATAATATATATATATACATATATATATGCATAAATAAATAAACGATTAAATAATAATAAGAAATTAATTTGTATACGTAAGTAAACAAAATTTTTGGAAAAAAAACGATGACAAAATACGTTGGAATATAATATTATGATAATTTTATAATTATATCTAACAATGAGGAAAAATTAGATGTTAGAGTCTGTGAGGATTGACGCAGATGCAATGAAAGCGCAAATAATTTAATAAACAAATGAGTAAATGGAATAAAAACGGTTTAAAGGCATTTTAATTAAATTAAACGGATTGAATGATATGCCAGTTGAAAAAAGAGGAGTTAAACTAAAAACAAATAAAGTGAAAAGTAATTGTGAAGAAAAAAAACGGAAAGGAAGGACAACAGCAACACCTAATTGCCTGTGAATGGATTCTTTTGTAGATAAGACACTCTATTATCCAAATATTCACACATAGAATCCCATAATGGAGTACCTTGGATATCTTTGTAGAATGCAAAACGAATTGAAGATTTGTCATTTGCATTGCCTTTACATAACGTTTGTAATAAGTTATCGAAACAAAACAATTCCAAATCGAAATCTAAGGCTCTACCAATTGATCTTAAACCGCGGACATGTTGTTGAGTTTCGTGATCGATATATCTACGTTCATGATACAACACCCAGGGTTCATATTTGAAGAATGAAGTGTGACCAAACATGATGCTGATGTCCTTTTCATGGATCAGATTGTCATAGAAATCTCTATCCAAGTTATAATCTGATTTGAAATGATAATAATCGTCATAGTGATCGATGACTTGATTTTTAGCCTTTGAATAATGTTCGTAATCTTGAATGAAGTCATGTTGTAATAACATGATACCTTGGAAGCCCAATTTGGAATCCCAAAACCCATCGAACCCGACTTTTGATTTGACTTGATAATATGGCTTGTTTAGGGTATGAGCAGCAGAAATAAAAGTTTCTTTATCACCTTCACCTGCAGTTCCCTGTGAAAACAATCTATAGTACCAAGCTGGACCATAGAAATTATAATATGCGGCTAATAATAATGTATCTAGATGCTTAGCTTTATTAACGATCATTTGACCTGATTCAGTGGAAGCATCAGGAACAGTTCCAAGAAGATCATGGAATGGGATGGTATTTTTATTTTCGATTTCTTTTTCATTATTTTTATGGACACGAGGAATGGTGTATCTATTTGGTGGAGAAATATCATCTGTACCGTATCTAACTCTTTGATTGATATCTACAGAAACGTTTGCGATGTCATAATACATTGGGTTCGTGACACGTCTCCAAATATCTGGCCAGAGAATCAATCCTGCTTCTTTATAAATATCTGCGTCGAATACATGGTCTAGGGATTTCAAAGGATAATTATCTGAATCTAGAAAGATGATTTCTTTAAAGCTTGATATCAAAAGAGCCATGACTTTAATTTGATAACCCTTTAAACGTAAGTTTTCAGCATAGTGTTTTGGTAGAACATCCTTAAAGAAGACACACTTTGCATTATAATTTGGTAAGAAATTATTACAAAAATCAACTTCATTTTTTTCATCTTGTGGAGGAATAACAACTTCTACAGGTAAGGTGGACCCTGTCTTTCTTAACACTTTAATAACATTCATAGCCAAGACAGAAAACTTCCCACCTCCAATGGTGACAATACCTCTACCGTTGGGGAATATTTGATCAAGGAATTCCGGTTTTGTTAATTCAGACATTTTTGCCTCTAACAACTGAATGAAATTGGAATGAACATATTTCAAGTTATCCAATTGGGGACGTGAAATAGATAAACAATTCAATAAACTATTGAAAGATACTCTCGATAACGAACCTGGAGAATTATCAGTCATGGAAATATCTGATTCTAATTTACATTCTGATCTCTTTGATTGTTTCAAATCTTTTACTGAAGGATTGACTGGCTTACCCCTCGCTATAGCACTAAACATAAAAGTGTAGAAGTTATCCCTAAAATTATTGGACGAATTATCCAGAGCTGCTAAGGGATTATTCTTATCATACAAGTTAGACGTCGATATAGGGATCTGATTATTTTTCCAATTAGAAAACGATACTTGCTGGTAATACAAAGTCTTTGTGTTTTCGTTGATTATATAGAACAGGAAAAATGTAAAGATCAACGACAACGGTATCAATTTTCTATTCCTTCTAACTATAGGGGCCATCTTTGAAATTTTAATATTTATTGCTGATCTTTCTTTTCTTAGGATTTGTTTTTTTTATTTCAAAATTAGACGGCAATTGGAAAGTTTGATATTTGAAAATTTCACTATCGTAAAAAAAAATATATATATTTTTTGAAACTTTGAAAGGTTAAACAGTAAAGCGTTTTAAATAATCAATTGATAGGGAATTACAACGGCAATATAGTCCACTTAGCGTTTGTATGCACCTTAATCGAATCCTTAAAAAAAAAAGAGTATAGAAGACTCAATGTGGAGATGGCAAAAGAAAATGAATGATAAGGAAAGGACTAGTTTATAACTGTAGAATCGAGTAATCGGAATATTATGGTGCAGAAGAGTACCGACCTTTGGATGAAAGGGTCAAAGGATAGACAAATTCATTGGGTATGATCGAAAACACAAGCAATTACCAGTAGCTACAATTGTTCCTCTAAATAAAATATAACTATAATAGAATAGAAAGAAAGTTTATGGATACCTAAGTGCAGTAGGAAAAAAAAAGTAATGTTTTGTTTGAAAAAAATAGAACCAGTAGATGAGGCAAAACATAATCCAGAAAAGTATTTTCTGTTCAAGTGTGAAATTTCACGACGCTTAGATAAATTTGAAGGGCTCAGTTGCCAATGCAGGCCATTGGACCCATCTAATGCTCTGTAACCATTATTGGTAGGCCCACCAAAGAAATCCAAGTACGGCCTACTACCGCAATGGCGTCATTGAAGCACTGGCATGCTTAAAACAGGAACGCGCCTAAATAGGAAAGAAGAGGGGTTTCCTGAAACGTATATGCCTCCGCAAATTATTTACCGTGATCAGACCTAAATAGAGCAACTAGTGCAGATACGGAGTCGGGAAAGTTGGTCACGTGTGACGGGGGCTATTTCAGAGTCCCGAATAAGGAAATTCTACAAACAAGTGTATTGCCAAGATAGGAAAGAATACTTTCCGTAATGGACCTAGGAGGGATTGTTGGAGAATGTTAAGTATAGTTTACGAAAATGGACAGGGATACTCCATATATGGAAACGGGTGAGCCCAGTAAGATCCACACTTTGGGCCAGGGTTTGTAACAACCCTAGGTGAAATATTTTTACAGTTTTTTTCTTTTTTTTCTCTTCTTTTATTTTTAGAGGGTGAAAAAAAGAAGAAAGATATTTTTTCATGGAAATCCGATGATACTGAGGGGAGTATATAAGGACTAGGGATTTTGTCAAAATAGTTAAAAGGATTTTCCATACGAAAAGGTTAGTAGTAAAAAGTGGTACGCCAACATCAAGCAAGCAGTATTAAGTACGAGATCGTCCTTCACTGCTTACTATTATAACTTAGTAGCGGCTATGAAGGCCGAACCTTGGAATCATTATGATGATCAATCAATAATCACTTAAAGCTAGATAGTATCTGACATGGTTGGAAAAAAGTCCAACCATAATGATAGGTGGTTTGTGGAATCTCTCTGATATATGATTCGTTGTAGTACGTAGATTTTCTTATTATAGCTTCTCTTCATATAATTATTTTCTAACGTTGTCTTCGAACAATAGTAAGGTATATACTTTTCATTATGAAACAAATAAACGAATAGAACTAAGAATCGATAATAACTAAGTTAAACTATTTAATAATTATACGTAAATAATTACTGTTATATAATTAGAGTGCGAATGAAGTGATGATAAGGGAGTTCAAAAAATAAAAGTTTGAGTCTGGTCTTATCAATTAAAAGTTCAACTTGGTTCTTCTCCAGTGTCTTCTCTTGGCGTTGTAACGGATAGTGTTGTCAGTTCTTAATCTGATCCATTGTGGCAATGGTCTGTTTTGCTTCTTGGCCTTGGCCAACTTTTGCTTGATTCTGAAACTCTTTTGGGCCTACATGGAAATAAAATAATCAAATTTAAAGAATTTTAAATATGAAATTAGTTTATTGTTAGTATATCATTCAAATATCAAAAAAATTCAATATAACATTTCTTAGCGTAGCAGTACATACAGGCATCGCGGATTGGTTCTGTTAAACACACTTTGTTTTTTAATTTCAACACTATATCAATATATAGTTTATTTAAACATCGTTAATATTTCACTTTTACATTTCGCATTCAAACAAGCAATCTCGGATTTTTGGTAATATTTTGGTTTTCACTATTCAAACTTTCTCTAATCATCTCTTCTCTTGCCGTCTAATTCCCAACGGTACTAAATCTCATCTCTACCCTCGGTCTCCTTCTAAAATTCTCGGCCTCCTTCTAGAGTCTCTCTCTAGACCGAACAAATCTGCGTCTAGCAAATTTCTTTTTTCCCTCTAACTTTCTCTCTCTAGCACCGAGAAAACACCTGGACACCGCCCTCAGCAGCAGGGAACAATTTGCTATCGAGGTTCTCATGAAATTTTCAATTTTTTTTCAAATTTCGGCGTTTATTCTACTGGGCTTCTCTTGAGAATTGTTATGCAAATATTATTCAATAATCATTATTGTACTACTAGTTAATAATTATTTTATTAAAATAATATATATTATAATTGCTTATATTTATCTTCTCGTTTCATGAGGCTTTAATCCTTGTAGACTACCAGAAATAACATTATATACCAAAGATGACTAGAACTTCTGTCTTAGCCGATGCTTTAAATGCTATTAACAACGCCGAAAAGACTGGTAAACGTCAAGTTATGATTAGACCATCTTCTAAGGTCATCATCAAGTTCTTACAAGTTATCCAAAAGCATGGTTACATTGGTGAATTCGAATACATTGACGACCACAGATCTGGTAAGATCGTTATCCAATTGAACGGTAGATTGAACAAGGTCGGTGTTATTTCTCCAAGATTCAACGTCAAGATTGCTGATATTGAAAAATGGACTGAAAACTTATTACCAGCCAGACAATTCGGTTACGTTATCTTGACTACTTCCGCTGGTATCATGGACCACGAAGAAGCTAGAAGAAAGCACGTTTCCGGTAAGATTTTAGGTTTCGTCTACTAAGCGAATTTTTATTATAAAATATTTAGAAATTTTTAAAAATCTATTCTATATTTAATTATTTTTTTAGTAGTATATTTAATCTAATAACCTATTTGTAAGCATCATAAATTAAATTCTATTATAATTATAATATTCATTAAACATATATGTACTTGTATATATATTTAAAACCATTGAACGAGTTAGTAATATTTGTTTGATATGCTTAAGAGAGTTTGATTATTTAATAGTCATATATAAATTTATAGATATATAGAGAACAGAAAAGAAAATAGTGCTGTAAAATATATTGTAAATAATAACGACCAAATCATAATCTTCTACCTCTTCTACCACCCTTCTTTCTGGTGGAGTCAGATGGAACTGGAGTAACATCTTCAATTCTACCAATTCTCAAACCGGATCTAGCCAAAGCTCTTAAAGCAGCTTGACCACCTGGACCTGGGGTCTTGGTTCTAGTACCACCAGTAGCTCTAATTTTAACATGGACGGCAGTGATACCAACTTCCTTACACTTGGCAGCAACATCTTGGGCAGCTAACATAGCAGCGTATGGAGAAGATTCATCTCTATCAGCCTTAACTTTCATACCACCAGTAACTCTGCAGATGGTTTCCTTACCAGATAAATCAGTAACATGGACGAAAGTATCGTTGAAGGAAGCAAAAATTCTAGCAACACCAAAGACTTGGGAAGCGTCACGGGATTGAACAACGGCGGACATTTTTGATACTTGTATCTTTTAAAGGTTCACCAAAAATTTAATTGTATAAAAATTGTTTATTTTTAAACAATCATTATTTAATAATATATTCCAAAATTGATGTCATATTTTGGGATAATAGATTTGACAATTGGAATTTTCCAACTACTACTTCTCGCTTCAGTATGATTTCGGCTCTCATTACAAAGTTTCAATTGAAAAAAAATAGAAAAAAAAAATTGTAAAAAATTACATAGTGACACGAGAAAACATCTGAACACCGCACTATACGGACAGTCCGTAATTAGTTTTTTTCCATCCGATTTTTTTCAGAATCATTTTATTTTTTTTTAAAAATACTAGCCTTTTTACCCTTTTTATGATTGACATACTTAGAAATTACCTTGGCGGTTAATTGATAGACATATTTACTTTGCAACGACACATAGCGTTAAACGTTACCTGTAAACAAATAACTTATAAAACAAGAACCGTGTAATACAGATAAGTGTAATAATACTTATTTAAATAGAAAAAGAAGCATAAGGTTTAAAAATTTGTTAGATCCTTCTGGTTGACAATATATGTATTGCTTTTGAACATATGCAGTCATTTAAGATCTTCATAATAATGCTTTATCTCGGAAAAGTTGTAGAGAAAGTAGAGCCTGTTATATTTCTCAAGAAATAGTCACCAACTTCCTACAATAATACTTTTCCTTGTAAATGTAAAACAGTTCTTTTAAAAAAAACTCAAAAAAGAGAATAGTATAAAAAATAGAAAATTTTTGTAAATGTGCATTAATTGTTTCTTTTATAGTTGTGATATCGAAAAAATTACCCGGGCTACTTAGATTTCCCCGAAGCAATATTCTCGGATTATTAATTCTTGAAATTTCAATAGTTCAAAAAAGGTTAGTTATAATTTAGATTTTAATAGGTCTTCATGAGGAGACTATATATAGTCTGTATGACACACTCTTGAACCTCTAGCTTTCCTTGTAAAATACTTTATTCCATTGAAATCATAATATTATCCTTTTCTATCCCTTTTGTGTTTGCTATTAAAGATGATTTTAATTCAATTTGCTCTTCTCTTCATATCAATTATTAATTTGTCCATTTCTACTAGTATTAATTGCAAATTTGATACTTCTCCACATAGTATTGATGCTAGATTAGTTTCAAGAGTAGAATTTAAATTGATCCAAATAAATAATTACACTTCTCAATTGCCATATAAGGCAATAACTGGCTTATCCGATGTTAGTGGGAACTTCAGCTTTGATGATTTACCAATAAACCAAGGTATTAATGAAACAACTAATTTTGTATTAATGTCATCATCAATTGATTATAATTTAAAACCAAATAGAATATTGATTCAATTTACCAACCTCGTTTATCCAAATGAAACAATTGAATTGAAAGTTAAAGCATTTAAAAATTATTTTGGAAGAGAATATATTGCCAATCCTAAAGCTATTAATCCAGATCAATTAGTTGAAATATCAGTTGATCCATATATCAGACTATCTTTAGTCCATGAGGCATCGAGCAGACTCTATTACCAATATAGATCTGGATCTTTATTAACAAGCGGACCATTGGGTAATATTTTAAATTCTCCTTGGAAGATTGCTGGTATAATAGTCGTACTATCCATTATGATATTCCCTACGCTAATTGAAAAATTAGATCCAGCAGCTTCTGAATTAATGAAAGAAGAGGCATTAAAAAAGAAAAAGGAACAATACGTTGTTAAAAAGTAATTTATAATTTAAACTGTATTAATTATATATTAGATTTTTACGTTTATCTTTGTAGCATTTGAAATACACATTAATAATTTATTTTTACATTCTACATTCGTATTTCATAAGTGCATTTGTTATAATCAAGCATTATTTTAACATTTTTTTATTTAAACAATAAAAATTACGTTATTTATTTGTAATACTATTAAATCTTTCCAACTTACTAAAAAATGCAAGATCAATTTGTAACTTCGTATATTATTTGCATCATTATACGAAGACTAAACCCTTAATATCCTTTTATTTAGTTTAGTAAACCCTGGCTTCCGGGTAAATTTTCCCTTTTTTCATTTTCAAAATGATTTAAGAATTTTTTAGGAAAATCAATTTATAGATCTATATGAAGATGATTCAAAATTTGGGGGATGTTTTATGCAAAAAACGCTACAAATTTATTATCAACGAGTATATAATTATATTGGACCCTTCGTAACTGAAGATATAGATAATCAATAGGAATTCAATAGTATAAATTGTATTTTTAATTCCTTTTTTCCAAATTCAGATTCATATTTTATGGCGGTTAAGCATAGTTCTAGGTGAATAAAGTAACTAACAACAGTGGCAAGATACTAGCCCTTGAATAATAAAAATAATGGAATTTATAGATACTCTGGATCAGCTATTAATATTAGATCCTATAGATCCTAACATCACAAAATGCCCTCATTTTGCAGAAATTATTACCAATTATGAAAAATTAAATAATGAAAGCATTAATTTTAACAGCAAAAGGAGAAATAAGAGTAATTCAATATCCACTAATAATAGCATACCTAATGAATCTACTCATTCTAGTAACAATAATATATCTAGGAATATCAGTAGCAGCTTTCTTGATACTAATAACAGTCTCATTACTTTCATTGACTGGGAATTATCTACTCGGTTTAAATTATCTAATATATCCAACAATTTCAATTACAATTCAGACCTTTGGCCAAAAGTTTTTACTAAAAATTTTCTATTGAAGTTTTCTAATTCATACGCCGTACTTTTACAGATATTAATCTCCCTGATGAATATATCGTTATTAAACAAACAGTTACTGCCAAAAAAATTACCCTTCATAAAAGATTTAATTTTAAAATTATTAAAAGACAATAATTATTCAGTTGAGGGTAATCTCACAAGAGATATTAAAAGATTGATCGAGGATAAGCTAATTGATTTAATTACGCAAATTCTTTCGGTTAATTCATCCCCTAAAGATTTCATATATTTATATTCAAACTTCAAAATAAAATCTTTTCAAAATGTATTAAACATTTTATCCAATCAATTAATCGATCCACTCTCATCGAATTATCTATATTTTGAAAATGCTTACGATACTTTAAATTTAATCAATCAAAATCCAAATTCGCCCCCTAACTCGAAAAATAACTATACACTGCATTTTTTCATAGAATTAAATGATACAAAATCAAACAGATTAATAACAATCAATAATGAAATATATTTAGAGGTTAGAAATAATCAGTGCTGCTTGGCTACTGATGAATTTGTCATTGCATTATTTGACGGATTTAACTTCGAGACTGATATATTATATTCTATTACATTCATTATAAATTCAATAACAAACGAAATAATATTATTCATAGACGGAAATTTTATAAACCAACTTCCAATATTAATTACAAACTCATTAATTAATATTAAATTTATCGAGATTGGCTCAATATTATGCTCATTTAAACTATTTAAGTTTTTCATTTTCCATGATATACTATCTAATTCAATTATACACCTGTTACATGCAATTGGTAACTCAAATTCATTTGATTACAATAACGATCATTATAGTGATAATAATATATTAACTCAAAAACATAGCTTGCCTAAATCTTATTTTAATAATGATACTAATACTTCAGATGAGCTGTTTAATGTTAGATCAACTTTTGGTGATGCATTTCTTGAGAAAATATTCAATAAAATAAACAGTGATACAACTTCAATTAATTCCTCTGATAGCACTGATATAAGTAGTGACAATGATACTCAACGCAATGAGCTTATTAAAAAGGAAGAATTTATGAGAGATATAAAAACTCTAAACAAAAATCTATTGCTATTAAATTATAGTCCTAATAACATTATTTATCAAAATTATAAAGAAAATTTAAATAGTTGTTGGGGTGATGAAACCTTTGTTATTAAATCGGGAAGAGTTGCAACAAATAATTCAATAAATAATTGCTATTATTACAAATCATCTAACACATTAACCAGTTTTATTTCAATCAACTGTTATCAGTTTATATTATGCAACTTATCAATTGTGAGCACTATGGAGGAGGTTTATGATTACATTAATCATCTAATAATATTATTAAGAAATTACTATCTAAAAAATTGGTTTGAAAAAGAATACGGGTTTACTTTATTATCCCATATTTTGTCGAGTAGAGTAATAGAAAGACTGAAAAAGCCACTACCAATTCAATTCTTAAATTTGTTTTTAAAATTTTGCGGTTGGGATTTAGTGGATATTACAAAGTCTTTAATTATTAATGAAATGGCATATAAACATCTGGTGCTAAATATGGACCTGTGGTATTTTGAATGTTCGACAATAAGCAGATCAAGATCAAATTCTAATATACTATTAGAATTGAATAGTATCAATAGCGCAACTCATTCAAGAACTAACTCAAATCTTAACAATGATCATTCAACATCAAATGTAAATAACACACGATCAAATTCAAACATACACTTAACTCCTGGTCCAATAAATAATGATTGTACTACTAATAATTCAAGTAGTTTGGGACAAGGTGAGTTAGAAATTATTAGATTCTTAACTTTTCAAATTACTAATTTAATAGAAAATTCTCAATATAAACATTATAATTCAAAGAAATTACGATCGATGAATGTATTAGATGAACTATGCCATTACCAGCATTTACTAATATTTCGAAACTCTGATTCAAAAATAATTGAGCAGTTAAAAAATGAATTCTGTAGTGTTTATTATACTCTGTTAATGGATAACTTAACAAAAGTTAATATCCAAAAAATTCTAAATTTTGCATATTATGAGTTAAATTGTGGTAGCTTTATTTTATTTCAACTATCATTAAAAGCTCTAGATAAACTTTTTGTTGAAAACATAAAAAAAAATCATAACAAGCATTTGCAAATCATTTCTGAGAGCATATCCCCTAAATTTTTATTATTACTATTAGATGAATTAATTCTAAACGAAAGAGATTGTTCAAGATGCCTAAGCCTTGTTTTAAAGGTTTTGTTATCTAATCAAAAAATTTTGGTGAAGTTCATCAAAAATACAGGATTTGAACTGTTATTTGATATATTAAAAAATATTCCAAATCATAAATTTGAAGAGATTATCTATATTCTTTTCCAATTTGCTATTGGAAATATTCAACTCCATGTCGATGATCTCGACTCTGAAAGTTGTAAAGGCCTAAAAAATGACCCCAACTTTAATTCATCTAAGCTTGTTATCAGAAACAAAGATTGTATATATCTTGCCTGTGAACTATTTGAGTGGACAATTAATCATAATTTAGATTATGATTTAGATGAATTTCTTTCCAAATTTATTTCCAAACTATCTCATCTTAGCGAGCTAGAAGTAAATATTCATAGTTTTGACCCAAGAGCAAGCAACACGTTAGTACTATTATCTGACTGTTTAATTACCCTAACAGATGCAAAATATAAGGATAGATTTGAAGATTCGATTGAAGCAATTAAAATTTTGATCTTTACGTTTTTTGAGAAAGCTCTTCGTGAATTAAACAATATTGAGTATTGTAACTTCATTTCTTCACTTCTCTGCTCCAAAACTTCTCAATCCAATATTTTAGGATATTCATCAAAAAGAAATGGTTATTTACAAGTTTCATTTTTCCAGAAGATATTTCCATCCATCTTAGAGAAATTATTGGACGCAAGTAATGAGTTTTCAATTAAACTATTAACTTGTCCTTATATGCTAATCAATTTAATAAATACATATGCTGAACTAAAGCATTTCTTTCCAATTATAAAAATGAAGGTTGAATTTTATCATTTAATTATGACTAGTTTAATGCGATCCATCAAAATTTTTCAATCAAGTGACATTAGACGCTTCAAAAATATATCAAAGGTTTCTTTAAGAAGGCAAGTTTTATTATTTCAATCAACTATTATATTTTTGATATTTAACTCAACTTCAGAATGGAGTAATGAATTAGAAAAAATGCTATTGATGGAAATACTAGATCATAAATATATCTTATTCAAGGAAAAGGAACCAATATATGATGGTGATTTATTGTTTATGCTTGTTCTATTTTTAAAAATTCGAATCAATCGTGAAGTGAACAGAACATTGAATTTTGAATGTACGAAAATGATATTCGAATTTCAAAAAAGGCCCTCTGTGAAGAAAAACGTTTTTGAAATGATTTATGCTCCTGAAGAATTTTCTATTATGAGTAGAGTGTTTCTAGCAGAACAAAATACTGCAATATCAATTTTAGTTGCTAACCAAGCTGCTTCAAATTCTAACGAGAGGGTATCATTTGTACAAGATATAATTAACTTGCTGAGACTAGAACCTGACTGGAAGTTAACTGAAGTAGAACAAGTGAAATTACAAATTTCACAATTTAAACAACATAAAATGGATAGAAAGTACAAAAATATTGAAACTATTCATGAATTATTTCAGGAGGATAATAAATTGTTAGATACAAAAATGCAAACAATTAGTAGAAAATTATTTTCAAATTTCTTAACAGATCTAGAAGAAGATAATATGATCAATAACAATAAATTTGGATTTCTACTATTTAAATTTAAAAATTTACTGGAGGATTATGAAGGTAAATCCCACTTATTTGATTGGAAGTTAGATTCAGTAGAAGATTATAATAAAACAAAGAGAAGACTATTACCTTTCTGGGAACCAAATCTAGATTACCATCCGTTAATGCTAGATAATAGAAATAAAATGGGAAAAGAATCCCAAGAACATGATAATTTTAAAAGAAGGTCAAGCGGTAGTAGCATGATTTCTTATGATGTTGTTTCCAATATAGATACAGACGTGACAGAGCAAATAAACACTGGCCAGAAAGACGAAAACAGAAAAATATTAAAAATTTTGAAGCCGAATGATTACATCAAACAAATTTGGAACTGTAGTTTGGTAATTGGTTTAGATGTGAGAGAGGGTATTTTAATTCTTGGTGGAACTCATCTATATTTTATAAGTCACTACTATTATTCAAAGACTAAAAAATGCGTATTGAACTTGGATGAAGTACCAAATAATTTGCGTGACCCTGCTGTTACGTTAATTAATGGTGACAGTATCAAGGATGCCCCAGAATTATCTTACCATGAAGTACGCACGTGGAATTTACATAATCTCGCTTATTCTACAAAACGGCCATTTTTATTAAGGGATGTTGGATTAGAGTTGCTATTCGAAGATGGTACTACCAGTTTTTTCTGTTTTTCATCAGGAAATTACAGAAATAAAGTCTATACTTCTCTAGAAACTAATTATAAACTAGCAGATATGGATCCTGTTCTGGCCAAGACATTAGAAGAAGTAAACAAAAGAAGTCAATCAGTTAATTCTAAAAATGGTATAGTAAAAGAATCTTTTACTATGAGAGTAGTAAATGCTATTTCTTCCACATCATCATCAACTTTAGAGTATGAGGCTACTGAATTATGGAAAAAAGGTGAATTATCAAACTTTTACTATTTAATTATCTTGAATGTTTTAGCAGGCCGTACTTTCAATGATCTTACACAATATCCTGTCTTTCCATGGGTTCTATCCGATTATGAAAGTGATTCAATTGATTTAGCAAGTGAGTCATCATACAGAGACTTATCGAAACCAATGGGTGCACAATCTGAGAAGAGGTGTTCTCAGTTTGTTGAACGTTATGAAGCGCTATCTGAAATGGCCTCTGATGATACTACCCATCCATTCCATTATGGTACACACTACTCATCTGCAATGATCGTATCATCTTATATGATAAGATTAAAGCCTTTTGTGGACTCATACTTATTATTACAAGATGGAAAATATGGAGTTGCAGATCGACTATTTAGTTCAATTGCTAGAGCATGGAAATCTTCAGCAATTGAAAATACTACTGATGTTAGAGAGCTAATTCCAGAGTTCTTTTTTCTTCCTGAATTCTTGTTAAATTTAAATAAGTATGAGTTTGGGAAGGATCAAAATGGTGTTGAGGTTGATAACGTTGTTTTGCCAAATTGGGCAAAAAACGATTCAAAAATTTTTATTAAGAAGAATAGGGAAGCACTAGAATCATCGTATGTGTCAGAACATTTACATGAATGGATTGATTTAATATTTGGTTATAAACAAAGAGGTGAACATGCAGTTCAAGCAGTAAATGTGTTTGACAGACTAAGCTACCCAGGTGCCGTAAATTTAGAAAATATTGATAATGACTTAGAACGTAGATCAATCACTGCAATAATTCATAATTTTGGTCAAACACCATTGCAGATTTTCCAGAAACCCCATCCTAAGAGAGAATTTACCGGTATACATCAAATATCTACTGATCTCTGGGATCAATTGGGAGAAACACCAACATCCCTTCAATCTATTGGTGATAAAGTTTTTCACATTGGTCCAAATAGTAACAATAATGACTATAATGCATTTAAATTTTTAGATATTGAATTATTAATGAATGGAACCTTCCATACTTTGAAGTTAGAATCGTTTGGAAATTTGAGAATTGGTTCTAAATTATTCGAAGGTATTCATACATGCGAATTAACGTCTTTTGCCTACTATAAAAATACATTGTTCTTAACTGGAGACAAGTTTGGCTTAATAAAATTATGGAAATATCTGGATAAAGCAGCTGAGCCTCAGATCATGTATAGTAGTTCATTTTATGGTCATCTATGCGCAATTCTTGAAATGTATATTTATGAAGATAATAGTGTCCTTTTATCTCTAGATTCTGACGGTGAAACTTATATTTGGGACATTATTAACAGTCAAAGAATACGAAGAATTAATAATAATGTCTTGCATTGCGCAATATGCAAATGCAAGGGGACAATCGCGACGTATAACAAATACAAAACTCTATCTTTATTTAATATAAATGGTATGGAGTATTGCAATATAAAGCTGAATTTCCATGAAAAGGTTTCATGCTTGAAATTTTTAGATTTTAGCTCACTAGAATTGGGTAATAGACGACATCAATATTGGAAAGAAGAAGACATTCTTTTTGTCGGATTTGAGAATGGTTTATTGAAAATTTATGAATTATTCTTAAATGAGGAAAGTAAATGGGATATAAGATTGTTGAAAGATTTAAATACTGGAATTCGGAGTAAAATAACATGTATTGAACCAAGTTTAAAAATAGATCGTATTATTAAAAAAGAACAAGACAATGAATATATTGATATGTTAAGAATGGAAATAGTTATTGGTGATGAAGAAGGGACAATTCATATATGGAATTGTTCTCCAGAGCAAAACTAAAAATAGGTTATTAGCTCTAAATTGACATTAATTATTAATGGTTATGTGGATATATATACTCTTGTGCCCACCATTTTATAGCCATTGAGTAGCCTTATATATCTATTACATTTATAGATCATAACTAATGAATAGATACAACTTTGATATTTCCAGGTTAGTATAAGAAGGTAAAATATAAGTATAGCCAAATTATTTCTGAAGAATAAATAATATAATTTATGCATGATAAAGTACGTACTTTATCGAGTTTATTTGTAAGAGATAATACAAGATCATTTTGAGTTCTAGAAATTCGTATGTCTATGTATTTGTAACCTTGAATATTTATAATACAAATTAATGCTACAAACTAGTGATGAAACTGTTGTATAAATTCTATTTTTATACAGCTTTATTGTCATAGTTCTTATGAAATTAGTAATCTGTCGATACCATATGCTTTTCATTGAGTTGTGCCTTCATAGTTTTCTGTTCAGCAGTGCATCTTTCGTAGAGATAAAGACCAAGACCGTTTAATATCAAACCGAGAACCTGTAAAAGAGTAACCATTCTACCAACAAATATCCAGCTGCATGATATGACAGCTATTCTTTTCATAAGATTCGCAATGGAATAACTCAAAGTAGCAATTTCACCTAATAGATAAAAAGTAATCATAGCTTGTAAGAAATGAAAAATACCGTTTATAAATAATAGAGTCCAAGGAATAAAAGTAATTCTATCATTTGCTTTACCCAAAATTAGAGTGTATAAAAGTGTGGAAAATTCGTATCTTAAAAACCACCAAAATGAAAAACAATAGCCTACAATTGAAATATAAATCATTAACGATAATTTATCATATTTAGTATTATGTGAAGATGCAGTTTTTCGTTCTGAATAAATTGGCATTGGTGATTCTTCTTTAAATTTCCCATTTTTATTAACCAATGGAAGTAAAGAGTTTTCTTTATAAGTGAAAACAGTTTTACCATAAATATTTTGGAAGACAAAAATAAACATTGAACAAACGGCAAAAAAAACACCTAAGATCATGTTTCTAAATTTATTTGGATCATGCAGTTCTTCTGGATCTCCCAAAGGAAGTCCATCAGATATTAAAGGCTTTCTATCCTCCCTAACTATTATCCAAACCCCTAATATAAGGCAAAATAGACTAAAAAATATCTTTCTAGTAACTTGCAGACTACTTATGCCAAATATTTTTTGGAAAATAACAATGAAAACTGGCGATAAAGTCTTGATACTTGCTACAGTGGATATGGGTACTAGAGCTGTGGAACTATGCCCAAAGAATTTACCAACAAATTGAAAAAATCCCAAGGGTAAAACTGTTTTAATAATATTACGAGATGGCCTAGTAATAATCGTAATATTTTCTATTCTTTTATATTGACCTTTTATATCTGGACTTTCTTGAAAATATAAGGGAAATGTACCCCTTGGGAATAAATGATAAAATTTAGGGAATCTATAGGCTATGTGACATGTAAGAATTGCAATTAATGTGGTATAAATGAATTGAAACTCACCCAAGAATAAAGGCATCGGGCAAACAGTAAGGATTTGTTTAGTCACTTGAGTGGCGATGGATGCAATTAAATACCAGCAGAGGCATAATATCACAATATTACTATGCTCTCGAATAGAGTCGAGAACACGTTTCATTCCCAAAATAATAATCCTGTGCTATCTTTAATTGTTTGAATAAGTAAATGAAACTAATCTAATCAGATTGATAATTATTATACGTACATATGACTAACATCTAAATTCTAACAATATAGCAATAAATTCTTAAAGATAGTAAAAGAAGAGCCTGCTTTTTTTTTTTAATCTTCAAATTCTTAAAATAGTACTTTACCATACATTGCCTATATGAGTGTCTCAGGATTTTTACGTTTCTGTTTATGAATAGTGAAAAATTCCCCTAAAGCGGATACGTTGTTCTTTGACCCGGAGTGGTGCCCTCGCAGGGTTGTACAAGAACCCTAAGATTTAACAGTGACACATTCTAATGGGCTATTGGAATACAGGAGGTATAAAGGAGAATGTAAAAAAAAAGTTGAAGAATGCATGAAAAAATTGAAAGTTTATAAAGTTTATATATATGCTTTGTATATGATTTATTAGGTAATATAAAATAATGCAATTGTAAGAATAACTAATATTACTACTACTAAAAATTCACGTTGTGCATTAAGAGTAGCAGTCTAATGATACACAATATGTATATTTGGGATGCTGTAGAAAAATAGCAGATCGTAATATACATATTAATTTTTTATTTTTTTTTTTTTTGGCAACTTATTATAGAAATCTCTTAAGGATATCAAATTTGGACATTTCATCGATGAATTCTTTGTTATCTATACGACATCTAATCAATTTGATTCTTGTCTTTAATTTACCAGATGATCTACCATCGATGATCTCAATTGAAGAATTACTTTCTAGAGCGTTGCAAATCTCTAGATATTCAGATCTTTTTAGAGGAGAAATTTCCTGTCTATTCATTAATTTAATATAATATTGGAAAGAATCATCTATAGTACAATGTGATTGGAAAATATCGGTGTTTTCCCTATGCATTAAAGCACAAAGGACCAATTTTTGTTGCATATTCAATTTATTAATTTTTGATCTTGTTGATTTGTTTGAATTTAAATTAGTAAAAACCTTGGCAATATGTTGTAAAGAAACAATTGGTTTTGTTGTATTTGCTTCTTTGCTATTAGACATACGTGATTGAGCTAATGTTTCTAACTCTAATAATTCAATGCTATTTCTTAAAATATCAAACAATTTACGTAAATCACCAGAATTACTAGAAATTTTCTTTGCAGCAAAACGGATTGCCATTGGATTAAAAATTGATTCTTTGGCATCAACAATAGAAAGACGGTTCATGATAATTTCAAACAGTTGTTCTGCATTGTATGGGTAGAAATTAATAGTCTTGGGTAAAAGATCTGTTTTTAGGTTCAACCTTGTTAAGAATCTATCAGTCATATCTAAAGAGTTTGATACACCTAATAGGATAAAATTGATTGAGGGTTGTTTTGCTAATAAGAATAATTCAAATAAGATTTTTGTCGAAAAGGCATGACTATTCGAACCTTTCGATGCTTGGTTCATATTTGTCAAATTATCTAATTCATCAAGAAAGATGATGAAAGCCGTATCTTTTGAATGACTTTCCATGAATGTTTGTAGATCGTGCATAGAATGAACGGATCTTACATCTTGAACTTTATTAAATTCGTTGTAGATTCTGTTGAAAATAGAAGAGGGGTCATTAAATGAAATACAATTTATAGTGGACATTGCGACATATTTAAATTCATTTTCATCATCAGGATTAGTATTAAATTTATAGATGTTTTTCAAATCATTATGTGGACTAGTTGTTGGAATGAATTGATGATTTAAAATGGAATTTAATTGAGCAGTCTTACCTGTACCTGGAGGCCCAGTTATATATAATGAATTACTTTTATTGTTAACAATATTAGTTCTCAAGAAAGAAGAGATTTGAGTGTATTCTACATTTCTCGTTGGTAAGACACCAATATCATCGGCCCAAAGACCAGAAGATCTTTGTAGGATTGCCTTCGTCTTAGAATATATGGAATCTTTATTCAAGACAAAAGTTGGAACATTTAATTTATCTTTTTGATTTAGTAATTTAAATTTCTTGGGTTTTTCTGGTGTTGCTGGAATTGGTTGATCGTTATCATTTAAATTTTTAATTTCATTCTGTAAATTTTTTCTTGTCAAATGTTTGATAGTAGAAGATTGTGGTGTCAGTGGTGGCGATAATATACGATTGTTAATTGGAGTAATATTTTGTAAAGGTAATTTCATAGTAGTGTTTTTCTTGAGGAATGGGGTATAGATAGCAGTAGATTCATTTGATTCTTTATCAGGTGTAATAGAGGCTATACTACTAATTTTCCTTTTCTTGGATGGTGTAGAAGAAACCACAAAAGAATTGTTCTCATCATTATCATTTCTCATAAGTTCATCTTGATGAACAGATCTCTTTGTTCTCAATCTGGAAGCAATTGACATTTTCTATGGGACAGGGTATTTTGCTTTCTTATTGCCAACTTGCACTGAGCTAACCTTCTCGAGGGAAATATATTCTTTCTGATAATCTGCTTGCCAAAATAATGCAAATCAAATCAAAAAAAGATTTCAATATTAATTTTTCAAGTTTAGGATGGAGATCTTGTTCTTTTATAACATTTCCCAGAGCCTAGAAAAACGCGTCAACTTTAATTTTCTGACAGTGAGCACTTACGCTTCCGTATCAGGCAAACACTCACGCGTTGCAACCCTTTTCGGCAAGATGATTGCCAGCCATTGACATTACCTGATTTGGTAATCAGGGTTCTGCAACCCTGGGCTTGTCTGTAAGAAATGCAGGGCTGTAGACGCGAAAAGACATCCTAAAGAGGACATGCTGGAACACGAATGAGACAGCCGAAACAAGAAACACCCGGGAATTCGTGGTAATCTCAAAATAACAGCAATGTGATATGTTGTAAAGATAAAGTTCTTCAATGGTAAACAGTCGTTGTCAGACTTGGTATACAACTGATCGTAGAAACCAAGTGAAATAGTAGAATTAAGTTCCTGAAACGTATAGGTAAATATGCAGATCGGGTATAGCTTTGTGTATGCTATCGTCATGTGTATACTTTGGAAAGTTTATTTGATATAAATAGGTATAAATCATCCTAAGTAGTGTTTGTTTTGATTTCTGTTTTAAAAAAATATAAAAAAAAATTTTTCTTGGATATTAATTATTTAAGTGAGTCGAGAGTGTGTTTGTTAAAGTGGTATACTTTTCAAATAATCAAGTAACATAGGTAAGGAAGAATGGTCGATTCCGAGGAACAGCAACCTCTTGTTTCCAAGAGCTCGAAGGTTCAATATATCTCGATTCCAAGCGCCGAGGACACGAATATTTCCATTAGTAATAATAGTAATGTAAATATATCTATTGATGAGTCGATCAATAATGATAACCATATTCCTATTCAATATGTCAAAAGAAGAAAATCCATCTTGGACCATCCGATCGGTTCATTTCGTGGTGTGAACTCATTAAGTCGCTTCGCAACTTCAGTAAGAAGAGCCAATTCTTTTAGAACCATCAGTATTTCCAATAATTTCAATGATAATTTGGATTTGGATTTCGTTGGTGACAATTCTTTCACTGAAACTTCAAGGCGCGTTTCAACTGTGTTACATAACAACGGCTTAAATAGTCTTTCTGGCCACCCTTCTATATTAAACATTCAAGATCCCGTTGGAAGATATCAAAATAATATTTTGAACAGTAATAATAATTTGTTGGACTCTTCGTCTTTCCAAGTAGTTGAGCAAACAATAGATTTAGGCCAAAATGCTAACCATAATCCCAATGATATCAGTGTTGATATGGACACTGACTACGATCAAACTTCAGTAAACACTTATAATAACACTATTAACAATACTATTTTACTCGATCATAATAGCATCATTAATCATTCTAATGAACCTCTAGACTCGGCTGATTCTATCGTCATTCAAAGAGTAGAGAAAAAAGATGGGACTGTAATCACTATTGTGTCAGGGAAATCTACTGCTCCACAAACTATCTTTAATTCAATTAACGTATTAATTGGTATGGGTCTTTTAGCTTTACCATTAGGCTTAAAATATGCAGGATGGGCCCTTGGTTTAATTATGTTATCTATTTTTGCCTTCTCAACATTTTGTACCGCAGAATTGTTATCAAGATGTTTAGATACTGATCCAAATTTATTATCTTATGCAGACTTGGGTTATGCAGCATTTGGTGCTAAAGGAAGAGCTTTAGTCTCTGTAATCTTTACTTTGGATTTGTTATGTGTTGGTGTTTCATTAATCATTCTTTTTGGTGATTCTTTAAATGCTTTAATTCCATCATATTCTTCAGATTTTTTCAAAATTATGAGTTTTTTTATTGTCACACCAGGCGTATTCATCCCATTAAGTATATTATCTAACATTTCATTGTTAGGTATTATATCCACAATCGGAACTGTCTTTTTAATATTTGTTTGTGGTATCTTTAAGAAAGATCAACCTGGTTCTTTATTAAATCCAATGCCAACTAACTTATGGCCTTTAAGTTTTAAAGAATTATGCCTTTCAATTGGTCTTTTAAGTGCTTGTTGGGGTGGTCATGCAGTATTCCCAAATTTGAAAACTGATATGAGACACCCATATAAATTTAAAAGTTGTCTTAAAAAGACATATAAGATTACGGCATTAACCGATTTCTCAACTGCTATTGTAGGATTTTTGATGTTTGGTAATAGCGTCAAAGGTGAAATTACAAAAAATGTCATGATTACAAAAGGGTACCCAGAATTTATTTATCTATTGATTTCATTTTCAATGGCAATGATTCCGATTGCTAAAACTCCTTTGAACGCAAGACCAATTATTAGTGTTCTTGACACTTTAATGAATATTAATCATATTGAATTTAAATATACTGGGTTTAATTTGAAATTAGCTAAATTTTTACAAATTTGGAATAAAATTTTTGTCAATATTTCATTCATTGTTGTAGCAATTTTATTCCCAGCTTTCGATAAGCTAATTGCATTCTTGGGTGCAGGTTTGGTCTTCTTTATTTGTTTGATTTTACCTTGCTCATTTTATTTGAAAATTTGTAAATATACTATTAAACCTTGGGAGAGAATCGCGTGTATTACAACAATTGTTGTCAGTATAATATTAGGTGTACTAGGTGTCACTGCTGCCATCCTTTCTTAATTACTAAAGGCATTTTTTATGCTTTTTTTGTTTTTGCTGTTTTTTTTTCTTACATTCTTTCGCATTTTATATATACCTTTATTCATTTACTATTCATTCGTTTCTTTCTATTCCATATTGCTCAAGATAAGAATAAAATACCCAATACTCTTGTAAAATAGTGTTCAAGCAATATTCTTCTCTCATTCTCTATCTACTTTTCAATGTATCATTTTTTTTCATTTCATACAATTAAACTTTTTTGATAATTGTTGAAATATCATCTTTTTTTTAATTATTACTTCTTACTGCTTTATACTTTTTATAATATTATTTAACATATACTTTACTACTAAGCTTCATACTAATATTTACCTTTGATATTGATTATTATCTTTTCCTATACAATAACTCTTTTATTCAATGGTGCAAGGATGTATATATACTTATTTTCATAATAAGAAAGTAAACGGGACTTGAAAAATTTTAATAATTAAAGCGATGAGCAGGAAAAATCAGAATTTAATTCATTTAAATAATATTATATTTTTATATGATACATGTTACAAAATCAAATTTAATAACAATTTTCATCACCCACCGTACTCCTATCATAGTCTCGTAGTGAAAATAAACCCCTCCAAATATTAACCTATTGAAAAATGACTGATTTTATCGAGACTCTAACTAAAGAGCCAACTGATATTTTATCAAAAAGCTCCAAAGGGCCATTGAGTTTGGCTAAAAATTATATGGATTCAGTTATAACGTTACATAAGAAAGAATATCCAAATAGTAGAAATGATATTGATACTATTACCACTAAGGGTTTAGACGCTAATCAAGTATGGTGGCAGGTAAAAATGGTCTTAGATAATGTTGAGGGTAATTTAATGGACCGTATTCAAGAATTACGAGAATTAACCACTTCCAATTATATATCTGATTCAGAACGTGACATAGACTTGGATGATGAGCAACAAAATTCTAGTAGTGAGCAGATGGTTGAGAGTGAAAATGAGTCTGAATTAGACATTAATAAAGAGACCGAAGATAAGTCTGATGGTGTTGAAATAGGTAACAATGGCGAAGGAGAAAATATATCTAGAGCAGAATCAGAATCTCATTCCAGTGAAGAGGAGCTAGATTCAGATGAAGAGGAACGTGATTTAGGAGAAGCAGAAGGGGAAGATGAAGGAGGAGTCAAGGATAAATTTGGTCTTAATGACCAGTTTTTTGATATTGAAGAGTTTAATAGACAGACTATTGCAGCTGATGAAATTGATGATATGCTTGACAATGATAAAGAAGATGAAGATGAAGTTGATTATTTTGCAGACATACCTTCTGAAGAAGATGAAGAAGCTATCTACTATGATGATTTTTTCGATAAGCCTAAAGAAAATAAAAATAAGGCCGTTTCAAAAAAAAGTAGTGATAAAGAAGGAGAAGAAGATTTTGGCAATGAGAGCTATGGAGAAGATTATTATGATGCTGCCATGGATGCTGCAAAACTAGATTTATTCGAAGATGAAACTGATGACGAAGAAGAGCTTACTTCGAATAAACCAGAAAAGAAGCTATCAACCTATGAAAAACAACAATTAGAAATCCAAAAACAAATTGAAATATTAGAAGAAGAAGCTATCGCTGAAAAAAAATGGGCTCTAAAGGGTGAAGTCAAAGCTAAAGATCGTCCTGAAGATGCTCTATTGACAGAAGATCTTGAATTCGATAGAGCAGCAAAGCCAGTGCCAATTATAACAAGTGAAGTTACGGAGTCATTAGAAGATATGATAAGAAGAAGGATCAAAAATTATGAATTTGACGATCTGCCAAGGAGAACAATTCATGACATTACAAACAAACCATTTAAACCAAAATTCGAATTAAGCGACACTAAGTCAACTAAGTCACTTGCTGAGTTATATGAAAATGACTATAATGGTACTAAAGACGAGGACGAAATAAGTGAAGAATTAAGAATGGCTCATAATGAAATAACTGATCTGTTTAACGATTTATGTTATAAGCTGGATGCATTATCATCCGCTCATTTCATTCCAAAACCATTGAAAAAGTCTCTTGAAGTTAGAGTTGAAACTGCAGCTATTTCAATGGAAGATGCTCAACCATTAACCTTGTCTACCAGCTCTACTTTAGCTCCACAAGAAATTTATAAGGTTGGTAAATCAGAAAATGGCAATGAAGTTAGATTAAAGAACGGTGTCACTATATCGAAGGATGAAATGACTAGAGAAGATAAGGGCAGATTACGTAGATCAATGAAAAGAAAGAAGTCTAAAGCATTTGCAGCTAGAGAAGATAAGCCTAGTAAGAAATCTAAAAAAGAGTCTGTCATCGATACACTATCAAAAGCCAAAAATGTTACAATTGTTAATGATAAAGGTGAAAAGCGTGATGTTAGAGGTAATATCAGAAAAGCTGAAAATGGGATAACTAGTAATAATGTGAAATTGTAATGGTTTCATAACACAAAATTATTATGTATCTAAATAAATTTGTACGCATATATGTATACTAGTCTTAATAATATTGCATTCTCAATACCAAATGTATTTCAGTTAATTTAAACTTGCATTGTATAGCATTAAATTGTGCTGCGGTTCAAAGGGATTTGCATATGTTACATGATTAATTAAATCTATATATACTAAACAAAATTACAGTATTCTTTATTTTCCGGAAAATTTATCTGTTTGAATCTTTTGAGCGGTTAGATAATGCATTTACACCCTTAACGACAACTGAGCTATAATGATTCCATAATAATGAGTTTTCCCATAGAGTAGCAGCATCAATATTGCATCTAGATATGCTGTTCGATTCTAAATGGAATATACCATTTCCTATGCAATCTTCTGTTGAGTATAACCCACGAATTTCAGGATATCTATTCATCAATTTATCAATAAATTTAAGAATAGCCATGCTAGTCTTTTCAGGGGTATGTAGCATTAGCATATATAATCTTTTAGTAAATGCAGTAGCCCTTTCTTTTGTGCCTGATTTTGATCTAAAGAAAATGTGGTCCAAAGCTTTTAATAGTAATTCAGCTTTTGTTGAAACGTCCACTGCAGGTTTTGTAATTTCTATACCTAAGGGATCAGCAAATCTTAAGGATTTATAGGACAATTCAATATCAGAATCTAATGCAATCATCGGTAAAATTGAGTATAAAGCCTCCACAAACACGGATAAGTCAATATTTATTTTCATTGCGTTATTATTGGACACTAAAGAGAAGGCACTAACTATACATAATAAAAATTTCCTAATTTCTATTGGGGATAACAATGCTAGATCAGTATCTCTAATAATTTCTTTTAAAACCTCTAAGAAGTCACCTAACAAATCAAAGTTTGCCATATTACCAAACTTGGCTAAACCTTCCAATACTGGAGCCAGCAATACTGCAGATCCTTCACGTAAAATATTCAAATACAAAGATAATACCAATTTCAGTATTTCAGCTTGATTATGCTCTCGTTCTTCAGCAGAAACAGCCAGTTCAGCTTTGCGCATTTCTTCTTCAATTTCCTTCATTTCTTTCCTGGCTTTTCTTTGTTTTTTAGATAGATGGACTCTATCTTTCTTCCTTTGTTTAATCCTAATTTCCTCCTCATTATTTTTAGTGTTAGGATCATAATCCTTCAAAACATCTAGAGATAATAGTATGTTCAAAACAGATTCATCAATGGAATACTTTCTTACTTTTAAAATCTTTGAAAAAATTCTAACAATATCAACAGATATAGCACCTTCATCATCATCAACCATTAAATTTTCCAGGGTTTTAATGGTTTGTGCCGCAGTTGGATCGGCTGATAAATTTGGCTTTGCTATACGACGAATTAATAGAGTTAAGACTTCAGTTTTAAAGTTGAAATGAGATGCATTAAATGCAATTTGGTTTGCAGCCTGAACTGCTAAATTACCTATAGCTACTTTAATTGGTGAGTCATTGTTTGCAACTCTAGAAAATTTAACCAATAAATCTAAATATGTCTTATAATGAATAATTAAAGATTGCTCAAAATGTCTTAATTTTGCTACTTCTTTTGAAACCTTCTCTTTTTTTTCGAGTTCAGTTAATGGTCTAATTTTGTATCCTGGGATGATACTTTTAAAAACTGGAACCAAAGCTAGCGTTGAAAATTTGCAAGTATTTGGATTTTTTGAACCAGCCATTTTACATAAACGGCCCAATGCAGCAACATTATCTTCTGGTTCAGTCATTATCTTCTCCACCAATTCAGCAATAAGTTCTTTTAATTCAATAATTTTTTCTTCAGTATCAGGATTTTCTTCTTCCTCATCGTCGTCTTGAAGTTGGTCTTCTTTTTGCCCTTTAGCCGATTCAATATTATCTTCATTACTATCTTCACCTTGCTCATTTCCATGTAGTTTGTTCTCTTTTTTATGTAGCTTTCTTTCAATTTTTCCACCAATTTTGATTGGTAAACCTTCAACTAAGTCTTCTTCATTATCGTAATTTTTCAGAGTTCTGGGTTTCAATTCGTAATCTTGAAGTTCATTGTCCCATTTATTTTCCTTCTTACTCTTACTTCTACTTGAAGATTCTTCCTGTCCAAGTATTTCCATTGCTGCAGCATCTACTTCCCCAATATCATTGAATGTACCATTTTCTAGAAGGGAATCTTCATACTTTCTTTTCTTTGAAGTTCTCTGCTGAATTTTAGATTGAGATCTTTTAACTCTTGCCATTTCGTTTCCTATTAATTTCTAATTGTAGTGTTAAAAATGCTTTAATAGAAGCTTAAATAGTGTTCAAAAAAGAAAATGGTTTAGCACTATTTTAATTTTTATTTGTTAGCTACAAACAGTTTTTCAAATTCTGCGATGAGGTTTGAAATTGTTCAATTTTTTTTTCTTTCAAAAATAAAATTTGAAGCTCATCGGAAGTTTAGAAGAAAGCATGGCATGCAATTAAGAGAGCCTAACTAAAAGAACTATGGATTAATGCAATAGATTCACATAAAAAAATGATCATTAATTCTAATATAATCTAAATGCATATAAGGGTTTAACTGAAAGATAAAAGCAGGTTGAGTATTAGATTCACAGATATTTCCAAATAATGAAACTGATTCTTGTAGATCCAAGCGTAGATAAGCATACCAAATTACGGATCGATGGTAAGGGGGGGATGTACTTCTTTCACATAGTATAACGAAAAGAAACTCTAAAAATTCTCAATTGCATATGCGATCAAGTAATTCATTCAAACAATATAAGCCCAAAGAGGAATCATCTTTCAGATATTCATGGCGAAGCAATGTCATCCCATATGAACAACAGCAATCTACTATTAAGATACAGAAGAAAGATTTTGTTATTAGGAAGGATCCTATGCTCACTAATCAGCAAACTATTGAGGCACAGCATGATCTTACACAATCCAAGAAAGTGGTTAGCGTTGTTAGTGGCAGTAGGAATGAAAATGGATCCTACAAGGGGAAGATGATCAATAATTTGCAGTCAATAAGTCATGTAATATTTGTACGAGCTCATGTACCCTCTAAATTGCCTTCTAACGTTTTGACTTCTGATACAACTAGTGCAACTGATAATACTATGGCAATTTCTAACAGGAGTATGCCTTATGAATCAAATATTAATGAAAATGGTAGCATCTTATTTGATTTAGCAGCTAAAACTAGCATGAAAGAAAAGCAAATTTCTGAACAAGAATTACAGCAACAGAGACTTCAATTACAATTTCAAAATTCCATAAAACATAATTCGCCATATGTAACGAATACCTTTAGAATTAATAAAAAAAACTCAAGGAAAAAATAATTCATCATCGACATACTATATACCTTACATATTTTATTTTGACCTTGAGATAATATCCTCCTACAAAATTGCTAGAAATACAATCTATGCTTTCTAAATATACCAGTATTTTATTCAATTATTTTACGCTCGTTTACTCCTTGTTACATTTTTATTCTAGTCATCTGTATTTTTTTGCTTTTTAAAAATTCTATAAAACCAGAACATGTCTATCAGTTGGCATACAATTATATCGAATAGAGCTAAATAAACTTACTTAAAATGTTCCAAAATACACATATTAACTAAAATTTATTTTGTAAAAGTGGCTAATATTTTAATTTTGTTTCAAGAGTATTTTGCTATAAATATGTTACTTTGTAGGTATTATTGATCACACATGGGTATATATATGCAGCTACGTATACACATTCAAAAGTCAACCAAAAATATAAGGAAACAGTGGACCTAACACTAGAGAAGGTATAAGAAGGTAAAAAGTGTTAAAAATGTAAAATGAAGTAGGCATTGGGTTTTTTTCAATATTCATAAATCGAAAACTTAAATATGAAACATTTTTTCTACGTTCTGTTACTCATTATTTTTCTTAATTAGTAATGCTCTGTTCAAAGACTGCTTATCCTATTTTAGTTTAGCAAACATCCGAAACTTGACAAGTAATGTATTCAACAAGCAACGTACTACAATTGGAGATATGGTTTAAAATATAAAGGGTTTTGTGAATCACAACATTATCGCATCCTCTTCCTTAAGTGTATGATTCTGATTATATTAAATCTTCTTCTGTAGCATAGTCATGCTGCCAATTTTTAAATTAGCATTCTACACCATCCACAACAAAACAATAATTTAGTCATCGATCAAATTCCAGACTATTATTTGGATCATTTGCCAGATTATGTGTGAACAAATTGTTCACAACTTTTTAAGTCGTTTTGTATAAATAGCAATTTTTATGATGTTGGTTGTTTTTGTTATTAATAAATATGATAACATGTGATGACTTCAAACATATGTAATCCATAAATATTAAAATATCAAGAAAAAAACTTTATTTTTTGATAATTGGTATATAAGTCGATATTAGGTTTAGTGTTTTTTCTTCAATGTCTACAATACCCTCATAGAAATTGTTAATTTCGTTACTACAATAAATAATACACTTTAGGGAAATCTACAATAAAAATTGTGTTTTGATTTTAATATTAGATTTTCCTTTTTCATCAATAAATTTGTAGCATTCCTAGTAATCTTCTCCGCTAAATTTACTACATTAAAGATACAGGTAATAACAAATCGGTTAGCTAATAGAAGGGTAAAGCCTTAAAAAGAAATGAATTATAGAGAGAAATTTTTTGAGAAACAAAGATCACGTATCTGGGATATACAGTTAAAAAAGAGTACATAATTAATTATGAAGAAGCATTCGCTATCTCAAAACATAAAAGATTTGGAGCCAATAATCTTGAAAGTATAATTCCATGCTTGGTAAAAAAGAAGATAATAATAATAAATAATAGAAAATAAAGGATATTGAAAAAAAAGTAAACCTGGTAAGAATGTTGAAAGTATGAAAGAATCAAGAGTAATTTTTCGTTGAAAATTTTCCTTGTAATTTCTTCGATTAAAAAGAAATAAATGAAATAAATGTAAATACTAAAGCCAATATATTATTTTTAATAGAAATATGGCAACCTAGTCCCTGGTATTCTTGAAGAGGAATTGTTGAAACTGTTACTATTGACGATGATGTAATTGGTATCATATTATTGACATTCAATAATAAACTTGGTATTTTAGATTTCGAAAGTGAAGAAACTGTTGAAGTAATCCTCATTGTTTCAGTTTGTTGAGTAGTTATTTCAATATCACTCGAAGAAGATTGATAACTTTCAATATAAGTCGTTTTGGTAGAGATTCTACTATTCGTAACAAAAGTTGTCTTGGAAACTATTATATCAATAGTTTGAGATGAACTTGAACTGGGTTTATCTGACGAAGAAAAAGTGCTTACTGTAGAAACTACTGGAGATATGGTAGTAGCCGGTGGTCTGTATAAATTAGTTTCAGAAGCAGTTGTAATTGATGAAGTAGTTGTCAATATATTTGCTTCAGGTATACTGGAAATGGAGGTAGTAAACATAGAACGAGAAGAGAGTGAAGATTTTGAAAAACTAACGGTCCCTTTTGATGACGAAGATTCGATACATGTAATAATAGTGCTAGTTACATTATTAAATGTTGTAATAATGGTCGTATACTTGGACTCTGGGAGACTTGAGCTTGGAATACTGATACTTTTTGAAGAATTAGAAGATAAAGTGTTACTTATTGAATTTGCTAAGCCTGGAGTTTCGACAAAGTAGGTAGTAGCAGTGGTAGGTATCCCATCCGACCCAGTGAATGTGGTAACGCCAGTAGAGTAAGTACTGGTATAGTGACCGGTCCAGCCAGTGGTAGTGGTAGTTACGGTATTAACGTTTGGAGTTTCGACAAAGTATGTGGTAGCAGTGGTGGGTATCCCATCCGACCCAGTGAATGTGGTAACGCCAGTAGAGTAAGTACTGGTATAGTGACCGGTCCAGCCAGTGGTAGTGGTAGTTACGGTATTAACGTTTGGAGTTTCGACAAAGTATGTGGTAGCAGTGGTGGGTATCCCATCCGACCCAGTGAATGTGGTAACGCCAGTAGAGTAAGTACTGGTATAGTGACCGGTCCAACCAGTGGTAGTGGTAGAAGTAATATCAACAGTAGGTGTAGCACTACTGAAATCAAGTGTACTACCTGAGCCGGTAGCAAAATTTATACCCTGGTATATGACGAAACGTTTTGTTGTTGATGTTTCAATCGAATAAGTACTACTTGCAACGGTATCAACACAAGTGTAATCCATTGTAATATCATGATCAATTGTATTCACACCTTTTTTTACGCTTTGAAGGGCATTTATCCATAACATATGTTCAGGATCAGCATTAGCAACATTAATCATTAAATTACTCCCATAACAAACGACATCAATAGCATTAGATTCCCCTTCTGAGGTGGGGAACCACCAATCGTTAAAGTCTTTAGCTAATCGAGCTTGAGCTGATTGACAGTCTAATTGAAAGTCTTCGCCATTAATATCATAGTTGATTACTATCGAACCTTCAGAAATAGCACCATTCTTACATTGCATTGCTAAATAATAACTTTCCACGCTATCATATGAAGTTGAACGACCAACTGCGTATAGCAAATCTGTTAATTCAGTAGCATCAAAGGTAACATCAGCAGATAAATCATCAAATTGAAAGTTCATTTTACCACTTTTAAAATATTTAGCATTTTCAAATTCATATTGATATAAAGAATCACCATTACTAAAACTAATTGAAAATTCAATAGACCCTGAAACAGAAGAATAGGAAGATAGGTCTGAAGCGACAGTGCATGATAAAATAGTATCTTTAAATTTATAAGCAGCTTGCTGAGATGCATGGCATTTGAAAGCAGCTGTGCCATCTTTAAGGAAAACAGTCAAATAGTCAGCATCATTTTCAAATTTAATACGGTAAACATGAGGCAGATCTATGGTAAATATATCTCCCTTGGATAAAGCAGAAGGATCAGACACAGAAAAATCGAAAGATGTTTGCCATCCTTCTTGAGGGAGTTTCGATGCAGTTTCTGGTACAATGGCTAAATTTGAAAAAGAAAGCTTTTGTGTAATATCTGATGCAGATGTTACACTAATAGTGTAACACCATATAAATAGAGTAATGATTTTAGTTAACATTATTTTGCTTGATTATGTTTGTCATATCTTCAAAACCATTTAAAAAATAAGGAAAAGGCAATGAGCTATCACATAATTATCTTAAAAGTTGTTCGAATTATATATAAACGAAAAGTCAGGAATTCTATATTACAATTGTGAGTAACTCATAGCAATATGTGGTTTGCCCTTGGACACAATCTTATGAACCTTAATCTAAAACTTGAGGTTTCATTTTACAACATTTTACAAGTCAATTGGTTTTAGATTCTGACACATTTAGAAAATCAGAAATTTTCCAATGATAATATAATAAAATCTCTGATGATATTAATTTTATTAACGGTTAATTGTATTAACCGTTTTAGTTTGATCTACAAAGAATTTTTAAAATTTCACATATACGTCTTTAAAAATATTCGCCTTCCCAATTAGGCCGCCAATGAAATTAAGCGCGATCTCAACAAACTATATAACTGAAAACCACAAAAAGTATATCACAGATGACTATATTTATTTACAAGTAACTGTAGTAAATAGTTTAGGAGATGCTATATGTAGTTAACTCATTGCCTATAATGCTAACTAATTATATGTAAAAGCTATTTATCTAGGACAAAAATAAGCCTTGATTGATATCATTTTGCAAGGAATTATTCCTAGATTATACCTAAAGGTATAATTCGCCTAATAACTATAATTATAAATTGCCATTTTTAATACAACTTACTTTATTACGAAACTCTTTTGAAACTTACAAATAGTGTATCATCACAGTAACCACAACTCCTGTTTGGTGGTAAAACGAATGTTTAAGGAGAGATTCACGAATTGTAAAGAAAAATAACGTGAATAATGAATTAATTGTTTGTTATATTGATATTATTTTTCCTCAAATGGCTATGTTAACCGTGATGCTAATTCAAAAAAAATAGGCAAATGTGGGGCAATGTTTATAACTATTGAATAATAGTTTAATGAAAATTCTCCACCAAGAATGACTGTAGCTTCTTTATCTTATTAAATTTTCTTATATTTCTTTATGTTTTACTCTTGAATTTTCTAGCTTTGCTAGTTGAACTTATTACTGCACATCTCTAACAAATCCTAACAAGAAAATGGAAATATCAACTATCCTTGGTGTTATTTATATCTACTTTATTGTTGGGCCGTAATTTATTTTACAATGTAATTTAAGGTATAGTTTTTAATTGTTAAGCTATATTTTTTTTTACTATTACAAAATTTTTTCTGTTAAAATGGTAATATATAAAATATAGAATAGCGAGTAATCTACTACAGAGTATTGTTTTTCTTCACTAAGAGGTAAACAGATATCCTTTAAATGGCCATGATTACGGCATAAATTTACAATTCATCGTTCTCTTTATAAAGTGAAGTAAAAGTTGAATATGTATTAGTATAAGATCCAGTCCATCCACGATATTTTGTCAAGGTAATTGTACCAGGTTGAATACCAACATAAAAAATATGCTCTTCTATGGTAATACTTTGTAAACTCACTAGATATGTAATTTGTGTAGAATATGTTTCTATTTTCCTGCCAGTCCAATAGCTAAATATTGTAGAAAAAATGGTTAGCGTTCCAGATCGAGTATCTTGTGAAAGTGCATCTACAATTTTTATTTTAGAAGATTCCGATGAAGCTTTAGTATTCTCTGGATATAATGATATAAAAGGTACAGAGAGCGTTGAACTTGCCAAATATAAATTAGATTGTAGTTCAATGCTTGATGTGGATGGATCTGTAAATGTAGTCTTTAAGTAAGAAGGGGTGTTGACAATTGATGAAGTTGGAGTTTCTGCTATTGGTATGGACTCGAAAGTTATTGTAGCAAAGTTTATTCCTTGATAGATTGAAAAGCTTTTAATAGTTTCTAGTTCGGTAGAAAATGTGTAATCCAAAATTGTATTAACACAAGTATAACCTATTGAAAGTTCGTGAGAAATTATATTAGATCCTTTTTTAATACTCTGCAATGCATTTAGCCACAGCATATAGTCGGGTTTAGCCTTTTCAATATGGACCATTAGGTTACTACCAAAGCAAACCACATCTGGCGAAACAAAATCACCATTAGAATTTGGAAACCACCAATCATTAAAACTATTTCCTAATTGTATTTGTATGGAGTCGCAGTCAAGATCATAACCATCTCCACTACTGTCAAAATTAAGTACTAAGCTTCCTTCAGAAATATAGCCGTGAGGGCATTGCATTAATAAATAATACGATTCCATCGACCCATATGTTGTGGTGCGTCCAGCACAATAGACTATATCTGATAATTCGGTGGAATCAAATGATACATCGGCATTCATGTTATGAAATTGAAAATTCATTAGACCACTTTTGAAATATTTGGCATTTTGTAACTCATATTGATATACAGAGTCACCACTACTAAAACTTATAGAAAATCCAATAGTCCCTTTTACAGAGGAAAGCCCAGATAAATCGTTTAAAGCATTACATGTCAATATTGTATTTTCATATTTATAAGCAGCTTGTTGAGAAGGATAGCAACTAAATGCTTCTTTTTCATTTGAAAGCAAAACCTTTAAATAATCATCTGTATCATCGAATTTAATACGATAGACATGTGGAAATAACAAAAAAAATGTATCTCCTTTCAGGATATTTGAAGGAGTTCCAATTGAAAAATCAAAAGATATAGCCCAGCCTTGATGAGGAATCTTCTCAGGTGTTTGAGGCTTGATTATAAGATTTGAAAAAAAAACTTCATTTGTAATGTCTTTTGCTACAAACAGAGCAAATAGGCAAAAATAAAAGAACAATATTTGAATCGATAGGGCCATTTCACTTTCAAAAATACTACATATAATTTGGCATATATTAGTTATTTAAAAAAGATAAATCTGCTTTAAAGTTTTTACATTTTTTTCTAGATAGAATCATTCAGTATGTTGCTTTTTCGATCTGGGCTCTTTTATATAAGACTGCTAAGTACTTTAAAAAATTTGTATATTAATTAGGATTGGTAAACTTAATTATTAATTTATTAAAACATTATTAAATTAGTACTTGTTCTTTTACAATCTCTCCAGGTTAAGTAAAAGATAGTCAAGAAAAAGATGAAAAGGTAAGTTTCAATAATGAATGTACCTTTCTTAACAGCCTTAAACAAAGCATTTAAAGGTACGGATGGAAGCACCAAGAATCATATCAATGGTATCTATATTCTTAATATTTAAGAATGATTAACCTCGTAATTTAATGTAACTTATTTTAACGTATGGCTATATATTTTTATTGTATTAATTTTTGCTGAGATCCTTCTAAAACTAAGCGGGCCGATAACGAATTTCCTAATTAGGCAATGAATGAGCGAAAAAGAGATGACTCAAAATTCACAGGAATACCTATTAAACAAAAAGTAGCAAAGGACTGTACCTATTCTGCTTGAAATAGTCATGTAGATTAAAAGCTGTACTACTCTTCAAAAATCAATATGTAAATAAGTCTCTCGTAAAGCAAATAAATCAATCAGGGGATGAATTTAAAGAAATATCAAATTGAGGTTATAATTTCGTCTATTGATAACTACTTGATGCGCTATAAATAAGGGTATAGAAACATTATTTGTTTTTCCCAAGACCTGTTCTTACGGATAGCCTTCTTATTAATTTACTTGGATTTCTCGACAATTTGGAAGGACTCCTTGAACTTAATTTCATTTTGCCTCTTAAGTGATTGACAGTCTCAGCAGGACTGTTGTAGTTCTGGACGCTTGATTGCCTTACAGGGCTCGAAGAACTGTCTCTATTAATGTCTGAGAAAGACCTATTCGGTGTGAATCGTTCATGATTATAAGTACTTGAAGAATCTTCTATAACTTCCAGTTGTCTTCTAGAAGCATTAAGAGCAGGGCTTTTTGGTAAATATTTGGACTTATTTAATCTAAATATTTGAGAGACGGGTTTCAAATAAATTGAGGATATTGATCCAATATCTAATTCTAATTCTTCTAAAATTTGGGAATCGAGTTTCGTATCTAATTCAATCAAGGGTAACTCCCCATCCACAATTTCTTTCACGGTTTCATTGGAAACCGAATTATCATTCTGTACCATTGAGAGCAATCTCCAGTACATGAAAGCTCGACTTCTTAGATCGGCATTGTTAATTTCTTCTGTACATATAGTTAAAATTCCAATACAAATCTTCTCTGTTTCTTTTGAGGGGGATCTTACAAAAAACTTGACACTAGAATTCAATATAGAGAATTGAACATCAAGAGATTCATCCTTGATTTTTGATGAAAAAACAGAAAAATTATCCAGATAATTGGGTAATAAGTTATAGTACCTTGTAATTATCCAAATCATGGCATTTTTTGATTCTGCTTCTTGAACTGAATTAGAATAATGAATCAAGTTAGGGATCACATCGGTAAATCTTTCTGGATATTTCCTTAGAATATTTCTGAATACAGATATAATTTCTTCTACAACATAATCTACTCCAAATTCTAGTAAATTTAATAAAATATCAACGGAATCATCGACTGAGTCATCCCCTAGTTTTACAGCTAAGTTTCCAATAGCTCTAATAGTTTTCCTTGACATTTGTGTATCAATATCTGTTGCATATTGAGAAAGTTCGTTTAAAATAATTGGAAGATTGTCTTTATTTGCTAATAAGTATAGACATTCGAGTTTTGTATCTTTAATGTAAATCGGATCATGGTAATCAATGAAGAAGTATGCAACATCGATGTGTAACAACGAATCTTCTCGACTTAATAGTAAAAGAATTACATTACGAAGAACTAAGAATTGTAATTCAGGTGGTTTGTCTAACAATGATATAACAGAATTTGAGCATTTATGCACAATACTTTCATTAATGTGATCAACATAATTTAAGAGATATGCAATAAATTTCATTGCATTCAATGCAACAGATGAATTTACGTGTTGCAGCTGAGGTAAAGTCATTTCAATCATTTTTAATGCCTCGCTATGCGTTTGTGGAACTGCTGATATTGGTAAGTGCTCTAAAGCATATACTGTATCCCATTCATTTAATTTAGATAAGATGGAAAGTATATTAAATACTATATTAGATTTTAAACATAAAAATTGCATATCATTATTCTTTTCATGTATTGTGTACAAAGTCTTTAAACAAGCCGCTTGAACTGCCGGTCTACTATTAGGATTATCCAATATATCTAGCAAACGCTCTAAAAATGGGAATATTTGGTTATGTTCGATATCATCCAATTGAATCAAGGAAAATATAGCTGTTTTAGTTACGTTTGATGATTGTGATTTACGATTGATAGCATCGCTGGTGAATTGAAAAACTTCATTATAAAATTCAGAAGTTGGTACAGATATCAGTGTATTTAATGCTTGGAGCTGTAGTTTTTCATTTTTGCTATTTAAATCTTTTAAAATCAAGGGTAGGGCTTCTTTGGCACTTTTAGGTTTTAGTGGGCCTAGGCATCTAATATATTCATGGCATATCTCTCTAACTTCCATATCATCTTCTATCTTCCAATAATTAATTATATCAGGAAACATATGAACCATCTCATTATAGTTACCTAAAGTTAAATTAGCAATTATCTTTTTCAGAGCATTTTTTCTCTTCAAAGCGCTATTTTTGGATTTCTTAACATCAAAGCCTTGTAAATCATTTTTAAGCTCACTTGCTTTATATCTAGCAAAAATTCTTTGATCCATAATTATCAATTATCTTTAGTAATTCTAAACTATTATGGTTATTACTATATTATTGTTGAAATATTTTGGCAATTCTAAATTATCCATATATTGGTTATTATGTAGATCGGAATTTCATCAAATTTCCTAATAAGCTATTCGTTTGAAGAGAAAAATTGTATGCGACGCGTAATGGTAGATACTAGCGGATTCCTTTTTCAATAGAATTCAATCGAAGTTCTAAAAAATATTCTTTTTTAGGCATTATCTATAAAAAATGTTATATACTCTTATAAGTAATCTATATGTTCATTAACGATTATTTGAAATAGAATCAAATATTATCTGCTTCAATATTATGTGAAGATGATTGTTTCGTTGGTATCTTTGTACCGCTTTTCCTGGATTTCAGGGATGCTTGCTTTTTGACAAGAACATTGTTTGTCATTCTGCTCTGCCCTTGTTTCCAATTGTCAAAGTCAATTAGCCCTTGCATACAACCCCACTCCGTTATTTTCTTACTTAGCCAATGTAAATTCACCGGCTTAGTCAAATAATCGTTGCAACCTGCAATTAATGCCGCTCTCTTATCAGCTAAAGAGTTTGATGCAGTAAATGCGACTATAATAACTGGAGCACAGGCAGATGATTTTGTATTTAAAAACGATTCAGATAAGGATAAATCAGAGGAAGACGATTGCTTTTTCTGGATTCCAATACCGATTTTTTTTTCATATTGTCTTATCTCCTTGGCTGCATCTGTGCCTGATAATACTGGTAATTGTAAATCCATAAAAATTAAATGAATTCCACCCTCTTTCCATTTATCAACTGCTTCTCTACCATTTTTGGCTACCTTATAAAAAATTTTATTCTTTCTTAAAAATGATCCTAAAATTGTTTGATTAATTACATTATCTTCAACAATTAAAATATTGATTCTTGGGAAAATATTTTCACTTGTACTTCTCATTTTAGGTTTTACAGGATTTGTAGTAGATTTCAACTCATCAGTAGTGCCTACAATATTGGAGTTTGTTTGACTAGTTTGTAAGCCCTTGTGAATAATGTTAGAATCAGTCAGTGTTGGCCTAGAGTTAATATTTGGTGGGGTATTTGGCAAAGTTGGTTCATTACTTGGGCTACCTTCTAGTAAGGGATGTATTAATCCAATTTCTTGTTCTTGTAAGCCTGAATGCGGGACTGTATCACCTTCTTGAAAAGGAATAATGTTTGGTTTCTTACTTTTCAAATCCATATCTGCTGAAGTTGGAGAATAAGCGTCATTCTGCTGAGATTCAAATTTTACGTCACCTTCAAAGTTTTTTGGCAATAATAGAATGGCTTGTTTAGGAGCATGTAAAATATTCTCATCATTTGCAATTGAATTAGAAACTTTTCTTAATTGTTCTTCATCCGTTATAATTCTGAAATCAGGCTCAGTTTCCGTCACACTTTCCCTCCTTAGATTATCTGATGAAGTATTTGGGTTAAAAGTTGGGCTATTCATTTCGCTATCTATGTTAGTATCATCAAAGCGTTCAGTATCATTTGAAGTCTTTTGGTTATTATTACTTGAACTTCGTAATTCGTAATTCATTATTATATCACGTTTTAGTTTATTAGTTTCTGCAAGATTTTTTGTGTTATTATTTGAATTTGGGCTAATATTGTTTGAATGATTAATATTCATATTTTCATTATTGACATGACTACTTAATTTAGATAATGGAACGTCAATTTGGCTACATCTTCTACTTTTAATATTTATTGAATTTGAAATGTCAGTTGTAAAAACTTGTAAAGGTTCAGATGATTGTTGAACGCCCATAGGTCCAAATACTTCACTATATATTCGTATAATTATTTCGTCTGGTTCAAATATTATTCGTGATGTATTATTATCAATAATTTCTGTTAAATATTTTAAATCATTTCTAGATGCTGAGATTGATTGTCTATGTATACCATTTGAATTATATTTAAAGTTTGATATTTGTAAAGTATTTATTGGTGATAACGATAATCCAGTAAATTTTGAAAATGCACTTATTTTTGGACTGTGGCCCTGTGGGTAGATAAAGGGGGAATTTCTTTCTTGGAGTTGTTGTGATATTAATGCTCCACTGCTTGTAACAGTATGTAAATTTGATGTTTTTATGGTATTGAAATCTCTATTCAATGCAGTCGATGAAAAACTTTTATTAAATGTGAATAATTCATGAGTGTCTGTATTATTAATGCTAGTGTTATTGCCAATGGATTGTTGTAAAGATAATTTAGGTTTTGATTTAAATAAATTATTTTCCATGTAAATGCTTCCTCTAGGTGATTTTGAGACATTATGACCCATTATTTTTGGTGTTTCTATATATAGCCCTATTGCGATTGAAGTATTGTCATTTAAAGTTGACCATCTAGACTTATTTAATTTCAATAAAAGCTTTGATTTCAAATCATCAACGGTATCATGTTGGGTGAATTCAATAGCGATTGATTGATTGATTGAAGAATTTAAATCATCTTCTAATTTTACCCAAACTTTCCATACCACTGCAGTATTTAATGGCGTTGTAGTTCTTTGAGTTGTAGTTGGTGATAAAGGTCGTATTTTAATAGGATCAGTGGTCATCTTTTATCTTCTTTTTTCTTTTTTTTGGTTTCTATTGTTGTTGTTGCTGAGTTTCTGTTCAGTTCAAAATGAAAATACAAGTTTAAAAATTTTTTAATGGATGAATAATAATAAAAATATATTGCAAATAAATCAACGTCACTTCACGGAATTAGTACAAGATATAGTTAAAGATTGAATCTTAAAAAATATTGGGAGGTAGAACGGGATTATATTTCACAATTAGAATAGTGATACAAATGGTTATAATGAATTGAACATATAGTCAGGATTGAGTATCCGATGAATGATGTTACTAAACTGATTTGATGAGGGGAGAGGGATGTCTCTACTTCAAGAGAATTATTGATATTAATAATATAGGTTGAATTCTCAATCAAGCGCAATCAAAAGCAACCAAAGGCGTAATTTTTCGAAATTTAGAAAAAAAAAAAAATATAAAATATAAAATAAAATGCAATTGGCTGAAATCAAATATAGTCTTTTGAGATAAGATTAATTAGTATTTAAATTTTTCCCTTGTCTTTTTAGTTTGCTGAAATTAATTGAAATGAAAAAATAAAAATATTATGGTAATGATTATGATAATACTAATAATTAATTTATTAATTAATATGTTTTAATGAATCATCTTCTAATTTAACTGTTAATTCTCGGCAAATTAATCGAGTTCTAGCTGGCTTTTAAAATTCACTTTTATGTTTTTTTTTCTCTTCTTGGGATTTCTTGATTAGCAGAAATTTTTGAAATTCAAAATTCAATTTTAGAAATTTTAGAAATTTTGAATCATGTGATTCTTCTAAAAATAGAAATAAAAAATCCAAACAACTTCTAAATATAGTAAAAAAAGGAAAATTGAAAAAATATATACATATATATATATATATATATAAGAAATGCAAGCGTTGTTTTATTTAGAATATAATGCATGTGCGTCGTATAATGAAACACTAAGAATTTCATAATGAAATGTGTTCGATTGTTCAACATGAACGGTTTTTGTGTTTAAAAATAGCTACACAAGTCCAAGTGTACACCTATTTTGTATTGTAGTAATATTTTTCTTTTTAATTTTTGAACATAAATCTTGAACATGTCTAATTTAGTATAAAAGGGTATACATACGTTTATAAATAAGAGTCATAAGAAGTCCCTTTTCTTTTTATTTTTTTTTTATTTTATTTTTTTCTTGTAAAAAAAATGGTGGTAAAAAAAGGGTGATAAAAAAAAAGGGCAAAGTCTATTCGTATTTCATTGGAGACAATGGGGAATCAGGGTATAGATAAGTACCGAAAACTTTGTCCCAGAAGTAATTGGAAACACCAAAGGCCAATTGGTAATTCTTGTAGTGATGTTCTAGGTGTAATTTCTTCAACAATCTCATAAACTTTGGAACTCTTGAATGGTGTAACCAATAGTGGACTTCATCGTAACAAACGTAACCGAATAACCCACCAGCAAAACCAGCGTAAGCCCAATACAATGGTAATACAGAAAAGACCAATTTATAGAATGGGGTACAAAGGATCAAGAATAAAGTTGGAGGCATGACCAAACGGTAAGGGTCCATTGGCAAATAGTGATGACAACCATGGATGGTGAAATGTAAAACGTAAAACATTGGATGGTCTGGGATTCTGTTATCCATGTGGAACAAGAATCTATGTAAACTATATTCGATCAAAGTCCAAACAAACACACCAACACAGAAAAGGAAAGTGGCAAATATATTATTCATGTTATGGAAGGCAACTTTCAAATGATAAAAGACTACAGGTAGCCAAACTACAGGAATGACCCACCATGCGGTCTTTGTCAAAGGTTCCAAGAAATTACCAAACAAAGGTGCAGATTTGTTACCAAAATGTCTTGGTCTATGGATTTGATCGATATAGAATGCTCTGTTGAATTTAGCCCTCCATAATTGAGGAATCAAAGGTTTTTCCAAATCCAAGAAATGATGCTCGTTGAAATCCTTCTTGTAATCTGTAGCAATGACAAAATGGTCTTCACTAGGTAATTCCTTAACGAAAGTGGTGGAATCATAAGTCGATGGTTGTTCGGTCAATTTGACTTCTACTTTATGGCTAGGATTAGATAACAATTTGTAAGCTTCTTCTTCATTAGCCAAATATCCCACCAAATATTTATCATTATGACTCATGAAATCATAAGTCTCTGGATCATGGTTATATCTCTCTTGATTCTTGAATGAAGAAGTAATATCCTTACCCGCAAAGTCAATAATCTTGGAGTTACCCTTTGGATAGTCTGCCAAATATTGAGAAACATCATAAATCTTTCTGTTTTGGTAAATAACCCAACAATCCTTCTTGGTGTTATGCTTCTGCACAGACTCCAAAGAGAATAACTCTTTGGTTAGAGGTGAAGACGATGTACCAACAGTATCAGTCTTTGTGGCGGTAGAGGGCGAGGCAGGCATAGGGCACGGGAAGTTTCAGTATTACGTTACTTTAGGGTTGCGGCAAGCAATTAGGGCTAGCTATGACTGAACGAGGGTTGCAAAGGCTAGGGTTGCCGAAGGCTGGATTTTTTTTTACTCTTTGTGTCAGCGGCGCCTGTTTTGTTTGCTCTACGAGGCCCTTATATACGTAGACTGTGTGGTCGGCTCGCGCCGGCTCTGTGAGCGCTGCGTCAGCACCCCGCGCCAGAACGCGCCGCGACGCCGGCTGGCCCGGTTTGGAAACATTCTGGAATGGAGCTGCATCCAGACACCATATTTCGGCCCGTAACAGTGAGTCACGTGCGCAGAAGGTGCCGCGGGTGCTTTATACGAGGGATCGCTATACGAGTCATTATGATCTGTCCGTGGTAAGAATTAATGCAAAGAAGCTGATTATGCTAAATAGATAAAAAATACTATAGAAAAAACTATACATGACGTTTTAGTACTTGTTATTGTTGTTTGTTATTGTTTTTGTTTTTGTTTTTGTTTTTGTTTTTGTGTTTTGTGTTTTGTGTTATGTGTTTTTTGGTATTTTGGTTGTTTTTTTGGCGTTGGGTATTTATTTTTCTTTTGAATAATGAATGTTTCATTAGTCAGACTGGATTAGAAGATTCAGTAGCCCTGGGTGGATATCTCTGATAGTAGGACGTATTCGTCACCTCCAGAGTCCTTGGGCAGAGGCTTCATGCGGTCTTGTCTTTTGACACTTCGATGGTCTGGATTATTGGTGATGTCGCCCAACGGTCTGGTGTCGTTGGACATTTCAGTCTCAATGTCTATGGCCAATTCTTCATCATCACTGTTGATGCTAAGTTCGGAGTTCCCATACGATCTCCGAGTCGTTCCGAACATTCCTGTGTCATCTTGATTGATGATCATCAGTTCTTCTTCTTCTTCTCGGTCGTCTCCATAGTGTAGTTGGGCATTACCCAGCTCTTCATGTTCAGTCTCTCGCTTGTATCCTCCGTAGCTCTCATTTTCATAATCACTCTCTTCATCGTCATCTTCGTCTTCTCTTCCTTCTTCTTCTTCTTCTTCTTCTTCTTCTTCTTCAAAGTCGTCGCCAGTGGTCTCTTCTCCATCACCATTGCCTTGTGTAACTTGTTCTAAATATAATGTATGGTTCACTAGATGTAAATATGAATACATGAAATTACTCAACAAGACTTGTTCTCTTAATTCTCTCTTGGGATCACTCAATTTCAAATGACTCAATCGATAAATGGCTCTTTCCACATTGATGGGTAATCGATTATCAATCATGATAATGGTGGAATTGGTCAATGGTGGTAAGGGGAACCCAAATGCACTCTCTTGAAAGATCATACTACTATTAGGTTGCAAATTTCTCTTGACATCTGCAAAAGTTAATTTGTAATTTACTTCAGGTTCTCTCTCTGTCCCTTCAGCACTCTCTATAGAGGTGTCATTGGATAAATCTTCTTCACTGATACTTGTATTGCCTAACTCGTTCGCATTGACTTTGATATGATATTTATCATCCAAAGTTTCTCCTGGATTACCACTTTCATCTACTATTTCGCTATGATTATTACCAGTCATCATATTCACACTCATCTCATTCGAATTCATTAATTCATTAGAATTCATCATGTCATGTGAACGGATAGTTTCATTAGAACGAATCATCTCATTAGATTGTATAGACATTTCCAAATCATCCAATGTTAAATTATTTTCACCATGATCTTCAGTGTCTTCCCCCACGTTAAAAGTGTGATAAAATCCATCCATAGTAGTACTACTATCGCTATCACTATTCAATTCTCCATGACGAACCACCGTGACTGCAGGTTGTAACCCTCCATTAATAGTTGTATTGCTACTTTGACTACTGGTTCTTGTGGTAGTCATCGAGGTAGAACCTAAGAAATCATCTGGTTTAAATTCTTTGCTATAATCATTCATATTTTCAAACTCTGGAATAACAATTTTCTCGTTATGAATGTTACTCTCCAACCCATTCAAGATTAAATTGTTCATTGTTAATTGAGCTTTATAATTGATATCATCCAAATTTTCATTGATATCTTCACAATCACCTTCTATATCCATTTGGTTGGATCTTCCCACATTTTCTGTATCATTTTCAATAGCAATATGGATATCTAAATCATTCTCTTCCTCATGTAATTCTTCTGGATCCAAGATATCATCACCTTCTTCCCCTACACCTTCGACTTCACCATCACCTTCTAAATCTTGGTCACCTTCGTCTTCAGAGATCTCCGTGATTTCAATTGGTTTACTCAACATATTCACTGCGGTATTCATATCAGTATCGGATCCATTAGCAACACCATTAGAGATTGAAGAATTTATTGTACTAGAAGTTTCATTACTATCAGAAAATGTTTTGGAACTTTCAGATAGTATAGAATTGGAAGTTTCTCTTTTAGCACCTTCTTTAGTTAAAAATGTATCTCTCAATTTATCAAGTGAAGATTTATTTTTCATTTGATGAGTCTCATTTAAACTTAAACTAGAGTTTTTACCAATTACTTTTGAACTGTTAGATGTCTTTTTATTCTTGGAAAATAAATCACTCAAACTAGATGTAGATACTTTATTCTTTAATGATCCCGTAGAATTATTATTGAAAGAAGGAGCTGATCCAAAATTATTTTTAGATGATGAGGCTTTCCCTACAGTAGAAGCAGAACTTGATCTTTGTTTATCATGAGAATCATTTGTAGATTTCTTAGAGGATTTAGATGTAGATGATGAGCTATTGGATCTTCTTTTAAAAAAATTACTAACTTTATCAGCAAATGTGTTTTTATTATTCCCATTGTTATTTGAAGTAGAAGTTGTACCATTACTTGTACTACGACTTGGACTAGGTGATAAAGATGATGATGATGATGAATTAGATGATGTTAATTTTTTCATAAAATTTTCAATAGAAGAACGTTTCTTTAATTCATGTTTAACTTCAGGAACAGGTTTGATGGAAGATATATCTGAACTGGCTCGAACTGTCTTGGGTTTAGCGTTTCTACTCTTAGATGGAGTCTTCTTCTCTTGTTTGTGGCTATATTCACTGATAGGAAGAGAGATTGTAGAGTGTCGTATTGGATTAGTTTGATTCACTGAAATAGGTTGGAAATCGTTCCGTTTCTTAACTAATAATTTGTCTTCTTTATTTAAGATAGAACCAGAATTTGGTTCAGGAGTCTTCTTAGAATTAGAAGTTTTCCTACTTGCTAATTTATGAGCATTAGATTTTTCAGACCAATCATCTCTGGAACCTAAAATATGGTTATTATTGTTGTTATTATTATTAAGTTGTGAGTCAATAAATGGTAATTTTTCCTTTAAAATAAATTTAGAATGACCTGATCTCGTGAAGACACTATCAGAAGAAGTATCAGTAGATAAAACACTACTATCATGTGAAATCGATGTGTCTGTTTCTTCATCTAATCTTGTATGAAAAGAATCAATAGTGCTTTCAGTATTATTATTGCTACTACTTTGATTTCTTGATGATACTCTAACGTTTCCCCCATTGGGATCCACTTGGAATTGTTCTCTTGCTTTGTTCAAATCATCTGTCCAATCACCACTAGTTTGGCGATAATGATCGTAGATCTCACTAGCTGAAGGTGATACATTTAATTGATTATTAAGCATTTCATTACTATCTAAAAATTTTTTATTATTAGACTCTGCATTATCAATAGAATCATTAACATCTATTGTTGATTTCGATATGATAATATTCGGCATATTATTAGATGGGTCTCTCTTAATAGTTTCAAGATCAAGTTGTAAATTGGATTCCTCACTACTATTACCTCTACTGGTAGCAGATTTAAACTTATTTCTTTTTAAAGTGGATCTGTTTGATATATTAATATTATCGTCATAATTTAAATTAGATGCATATTCTTTGTCATCCTCTACAATCTCTTCATCTTGGTTCATGTTATTTGGAATATTATTAATATTATCTTCATTGAAGAGATTTATTTTATTGGATTTATATCTTTTTACATTAGTATTTGAATTCACAGTAGTGGTATTATCTAATAATCTTTCGTTTAAACTTAATGTTTTAGCTAATGTGATAGCATCAGAATCTGTTAAACCGGCATTATTTGAAAGTTTTGTCAATTCATCAGTTAAATCTTTTAAAGTTAAATTACTGGCAACAGAATTATTTGTTACATTTGCATCAAAATTGAATGAATCATCTGGCGTTAGTTGATGATCATTATTAGATACTTCATCAATGGAATTTGAAACATTAGAAATATTTAAATTATCTTCATAATCTGCTAAATTAAAATCGAGATCAGTATAAGAATTTCTTAAAGAAGAAGGTCTTCGTACATTCGAGTTTCTTCTATATTTAACTTTTCTAGAATCTGGTATATTGTCATAATAAGAGTCACCTTGTTCAATTTTATTGGCAGTAGGGGTAGAATTTGTGGTAACTGAAACATTATTACTACTATTAATTGCGTCATTAACTAATTCAATATAATTATCAGGTTTTAATGATGAACGTTTATTTACTGAACTCCATGACAAAAGATTTTTATCATTGTTATTAATGTTGATAGAATTACGGCTAACTTTCTTAATTGGTGACGTATTATTTGATAAGCTATTGGCTATTGTATAATTTGAGGCTGTAGTATTGGTATTTGATAAGTTTTCACTTGGTGATTCAGGTAGTATTGTTTCATTTGTTGGTGTTTGATCAACTAAGATTCTTGTCGATGGAACACCACTTAATCCCCTACGGATTGGTGTTGCTGATGGAGAATTTTTTATAGGGCTTAAAGTTGGGCTTCTTGATTTTGAGGGTGAATTCCTTGATATTGATCTTGTAATGTTTAGAAAATTATTATGAGATGGAGAGACATTAGTACTAGTGCTGGTGGAATTATTGTAATTGTTATTTATAACACTATAGTTTAGATTTCTGTCTGCTAATGGAGATGTTTGATTGAACATATTGGATACTAAGACAGACTTTGAAGACTCAAAACTATCATCTGGAGATGACATAATCATATCACTATTACTTGTATTACTGTTACTATTATTAATATATCCTGCAGCATTAATATTATTGTTATTGTTATTGTTATTGTTATTGTTATTGTTATTGTTATTATTATTAGTAGTATTAGTATTCATGAATTGAATGTCCATATTTGAATTGGATAACATTGAGTCTCTGGCAATGTTAGTTTGAGAAGTCACATATCTGGATAATCGAACTGAATCGTTATCTATGGATTCATCGATATCTGTAGCATTATCATAATAGAGACTACTATCGAAATCAGAATATGAATCATCATACCCACTATTATAATTATTAGTACTATAATAAGAATCATAATCCGATAACATCATATTGTTATTGCTTGAATAAGAATTTGCTGATTGATTGACCACTAATTCCAAATCTGGATCTGCTAGAAGATCAATAGAACCGATAGATTGTCTTTTCAATTTTTTAACATTTTGAACTTGTAAATCTAAGGATTGAGCAGCGATACGAACATCTGAGTTTCTCTTTTGTCTATCCAGTAAACTCTTTCTATTCTGCGATTTACTTCTCCCAGGAGTGACGGTAGTTGTCGGTGTAGTGAGATTAGTTGAAACTTGATCTGTCATAATTTTCGTGTTATTTATAGGTATGTGTAGGTTACGTTTAAATAATAATTGGTATGATAATGAGTGATTGGAAGGTGAAGTATAAATGATATTAGTGATTGATGTATATCTACTTTGCTTTAGATAATTATGCTAGAATGAAATGAAATATGAAAATGGTAGAGTTGAATAAAATGAAAAAAAAAATAATAATAATAGTCCCAAAGTTCTGAACGTAAGATGGAATATAGTCACTTAAGCCGTATATTTGTTATGAAAGAGGAACGAAGATACAAAATATACTAGAATATAAAACAAAAAACAAAACAAACAGGAAGTTTGTTAAAATAAATATTAAGGATAGTGGTGAAAAAATGTCTGTTTGTATTTTATTTTTTCATAAATTAGAGTCAATAGAATCAAATATTACAAATGATATCTAAGACTGTTGATATATTTCTTTGATGCAATTAAAAAATTAAAAAAAATAAAAACTAAAATATAAAATAAAGTCGAATCAAAAGAGTAAACAAATATAATATAATATATATTAATATGAGAAATAAAGATGAACTACGAATAAAAATGGAATCTACAAAAAAGTTTCACAGGCTTATGGACAGACACCTTGGCATATATCAAGAAAGGGCCGTAAAATGAGAAGAATAACAACACGACTACAATTCAGGTTCATCTACAAAAGCAATAACAACTCTTTGTAATGACAAGATCTGTCTTCAGATTTCCTCTTTATTTTGGTAGCTCACGACAAAATCAGGAACCGCGATTCCGTAGATTTTGAGACCCAAATAGGAAAATTCGCGAATTTGGTGAAAACATCGCGTTGTTGTGTGCCCTGCTTGACGTGTAATGAAAGTTAGCGTAGGTACTCCAAAGAGTGTCACAATTGTTCTGGGGCTCAAGTGTTTATATAATGATGTCTAAGTAAAAATGAGTGAATGAGAAAAGTAGGACAAGAAGGAGTCCTTTTGATATGGATTTGGCAAATTTTAATTTATTCGGGCGGTGCCTATAAAACGGTAAAAGTTTAGGTAACTTTTTTTCCCTGGCAAAAAAAAATCACGAAGAGTCTTTTTTTTTAAGCTTCCAACCCAAGATGGATTTAAAACTTGGATTGTTAATTTTATTACTGTTTAAGGAGGGCCATACAACGTCAGGCTAGCAAATGGCTGGAGAGTTTAAATGTTGACATATACAATAGTGACGTTTTCATTTGCGTAATGAAAGAACAAGTATATTTACATGTTTGTTTGAATTACCCCAGTCGTAAATATGAGTTGAGTTGCAGTTGGTAAGGCAAGCTAGATCTCGTGTTGTGCTTTTTAGACTGTAATAGACTCCGGTAAACTGTTGAAATAAGAGATCCCGTTTTTAAATAGTAATATTCCTATAAGTAGCAACATCAAATAAATTTTCTTCCAAATTGTTAGATACTTGATTGATTTCTCATTTTTTATAACTTTAATGTTCAAAAAATAATTAGCTAATTCTGAACCTTGAGGAAACCCCATATAATTACAATATGAATGTAAAATAATGCAACACCATAAATTTCCATTAGTTTTTAAAAAGATAAAATTTGTCAATATACCAAATATAGTTGTATAAATAAATTGAAACATAGAATTCAATATTACATTAAGTTTACTAATTGTTCCCATTTGAATCTTAGAGTATGCATGATGTAGATGAGCAAATCCGAAAAAAATTGGTGGTAATATAAGTAATTGTTTCATTGTTAGATCTTGGACATCATTTAAACTTAAATAGCTTGTTAAAATCATTGATGTATAAAATACTTCTTCTGTAATAGGTGCAAAAATATAATTTCTAACTCCCCAAATGGAATGTATTTCCTCTTTAAGATCTTCCATAATGGAGTTAGAATCCTTGATGAGATAGTAAAATAAGACGTTATCGATTAAAATGCCAATATAGAGTGAGGAAATAAGGCTTAGAGTTGAGATTGTTTGTTTTATAAAGAGTATGGCATGAGTTCCATTCCAAGAATGATTAATAGAGTTATAATATACACTAGGAATAATTCCCAGACTTTTAAATGCTTGCCAAAAAGTTAAATTTTTATTAAATGTTGATTGAATTAACGGTATTAGAATTAAATTAACCCCCATTAAAGTATATATTCTTTTCATTCTTAATCTAATAACTCTAGGATCATCTCTTTGAGCGGGATAATTTTCCATTCCCTTTTCTGTAAAATATAAAACTATTACATATGAGATTGAAATGTATAATGAGAGTATTAATGATAAGTTTGAAGTCATTATCAAATCAAATGGAGAGTTGTTTTTGTTTTATTTATTGTAACAACGACTTTCTTTTTTATATATTTGATTCAAGGTGTATTATTTTCTTATTTTTTTTAAAAAACATAGAAAAAAGCAATTGTATTTTTAACAGTTTGATTGATTTTATTTTGGGGCCATATAGGAAAAAATTACTTAGAAAGGCAAGGACATTATCATAAATATTTATTGGTACGCGAAATCTTTTCCAGACTGGTTATTTTCAAAGCACAGCTCTTACAATAATGTTTGAAATGTATGGAATTATTTTAAAGATGTGTTATGACAGACATACGCCAGTAAAGATTCATACTGAACTTAAACGTTTAAAGAGTCTTGTTAAATCCTTAAGTTCACTTTAATACTATATATTAATTTGGGATTGAATTACCCGAGAAAATTGATGTTACAGAAAACAAAAAAGAAAAAAAAAAAAAAAAAAATAATTATTGGTTAGTCCATCCCTTTTTAATAGTATATAGAAAGCACAAAACACATATATACAAAAAAAAAAAATAAAAACAAAAAACAAAGAGACAAAGTTCATTGAATTGAATTAAATTTACCATGTCTCTATTGAATTTAAGGCCAGGTTTAATAAGTCGAATTCCTATTCGTTCGATACCTGCTTTAAATTCTAAAAATTCATTACGTTTACTATCAAATTCAATAATAAATTATAATGGGACTCGTAAGGAAAAACCAATAAATTTGGATCCTGAACCTCTTAAAACAAATGATACCACTCATTTTGGTTTCCAAACTGTTTCCAAAGATAAAAAAGAAAAACTTGTTGCTGAAGTTTTTTCCTCTGTAGCCACGAAATATGATATAATGAATGATTTAATGTCACTTGGGATTCATAGATTATGGAAAGATCATTTCATTGCTAAATTGGATGCTGGTAAGAGGTTGAATTCTAATAAAGAAATAAATTTCATTGATATTGCAGGTGGTTCTGGTGATATTGCATTTGGATTATTGGATCATGCAGAAAAAAAATTTGGTGATGTAGAATCCACCATGTTGGTTACTGATATTAATGCAGATATGTTAAAAGAAGGTGAAAAAAGAGCTCAAGCTAATGGGAAGTATTGGAATAATTCCCGAGTGAAATTTTTAGTTCAAGATGCAGAAAAATTAGACCAAGTCAAGGATAATTCTATGGATATTTATACAGTTTCATTTGGTATTCGTAATTTTACTGATATTCAAAAAGCTTTAAATACTGCTTATAGAGTGTTAAGACCAGGTGGTGTATTTTATTGTTTAGAATTTAGTAAGATTGAGAACCCTTTATTGAATTTCGGATATAATCAATGGGCCAAAGTTTTACCAGTTATTGGTAGTGTTGTTGCCAATGATTATAATTCATATGAATATTTAGTGGAGTCTATTGAGAAATTTCCTGATCAAGAAACTTTTAAAGGGATGATTGAGAAAGCGGGATTTAAATCAGTTGGGTATGAAAATTTAACGTTTGGAGTTTGTGCAATCCATTGGGGTATCAAGGTTTAATTTATTAACTAATTGAATTGTTACTGTTTGCTATATTTTTTCAAGATAGTTAGTCTCTCTTTTTTTTATTTTTTAATCCTTTAAAAAAAATAATAGTATATAGCTCTAAGTATTCTATGTAAATAACAAAAAAAAAAAAAAAAAAACAAAAATAACATAATAGTAATGAATTTAATGCAATAGTGAGTGTGATAATATATTGTACAAGATTTGTAAGTAGCCAATGATTGAAATTGAATGGTTTATGGTTGGGTCTTTTTAACACTCACTGGAATATCAATACTTGCAGTACCTACATGATTATCAAATTTTATAGTGACTCTAACACAATAATACCTTCCACATAAACAACTTTCGAAATTTGGAATCAAAGTTTCATTAAAATCCTTTTCATATTGTAAATTGACATTGATCGTTCTTGAATAAAGAGATGCTGATTTTTTAATCCATTCATGAGTGATTTGATTTTTAAAATTGACTGATTTTGTAGATGCATATGAAGGTGAAGAAGAAGTGAATGGTAAAAATGAAGAAGGTGATGGAGAGATTGGATTAGAAATTGATTGATTCATAGATGTAGAAGAGATATGGTCGGAATTGGAAGATGATGAAGTGGATTGAGTAGGGGTCTCTGCCTTTAAAGTATGGATTTGCTTTTTAAAGATTAAGTTTAAGGAGTCTATCTTGATGGATAAGTTGACCAAAGCTTTAATATCATTCAAGATTTGGATCGGAATGAAATCAGTGAATGACAATTCTCTCTTTGGAAGAGCTTGTCTTCTATTTAAATTGTACAATTCATTCAATTTAGGATAATTCTCAGTGAATTTTTTTTCATATTTTTTAATCAATTTTAAAAATTTTTTAAAAGTTAATTTTATAGTAGAGATTTTTTCATTGTTTAATAGAATATCGGGAGTGAATTTCACAGGAATGGAATTATCAGATTTTGTAGTGATACAAATCAATTCAGTGGTTACAAATTGGATTTGTGGAGGTAAATGTGGGATAGAATTATTAGATTGAATACAAGTTAATTCAATATCCAATTTCTCGAGAGGCATGGTAGAGGTTGGATCACAAGGATTTGTAGAGGAATTTTCAATGCTCATCAATCTATGCCAATTTTCTTGGTCTTGTTTGCTTTTGTTTTCTAATTTATTTGTCTTTCTAATAATGGATGGAGATTTGTAAGGTAATGATTTCTTGGGTATAACTGCAGAAAGAACGATGAGACCAGATTTATTGTTTATTGAAGATGCAGGTGATGATGAAGAGGGACCTGGTGTGGGGCCCACATTGGAAGAACTAGTGGCGGTAGAATATGATTTGGATGCAGATAAACCTGGTCTCTGTGGTGCAGGGGATGGAACATTCGGTGTAACAACAGGATGTTTTGATAGAGTGTTTAAATTTGTGAAAGATGTGGATGAAGTTGGTGGGGGAGAAATTGTTGGAGAAGAAGTTATGGAAGATGAAGAGCCTAAGAAATTGGCAAAAATACTTGTGGAAGATTTGTTTTTCAATTGATAGCTTAATTCGGTCTCGACAATGTTTGAGTTGTCTGTTGGAGATCTGTTTGAATAGAGGATCTTTGGGAGGTATGAGTTATCGAAATTGCAAGTGCTTAGCGGGATAGGATCTTCACTAGAAGTGGAAGTGGAAGAAGACTCCAATCTATTGCTTCTATAAAGTTGATGGACTTTTCTACGCAAAATCTCATGGGAAGTCAAAGGCGAATTGTTTACGGGATCGATTCTACCGTTATTGGAATTCAAAATGGTCAATTGATCATCTTCGATGGTATCTAATAGATCAGTGGAATGGATATCGCAATTTCTAATTGGTTCATTATTTTCCAATCTTTTAAAGATGTTTTGTAGGGCATTGATTCTATCTTGTACTAGAGAGATTATATCTTTCAATTGAGAGTATGAAGGTCTTTCTCCGTAGATGATATTGTTTTGGAACCCAAATGGGATGACACGTAAATGATAAACACATTCTTTCAAAATATTCAATTTCAAACCTTTTTGTAAACGAGCAGAAGCATCTTTATCCTTACCGACAATTCTTGCATCCACGGTATAATTGATTGAGACGTTTTCATCACATAAATCTTCAGTCAAGATGGGTGAACCTTTAACACCCATATGACCACAACCTAGGACATTATTAACTTTAATTTGAGAATATTTCCCATTATCTCTGAATTTATCGATGCCAAAACTTGGAGGTAATAGACAATGAGAGAATTGTTCTTGTTTGCAGGTGATGTCCAACAATTGATTCGGCAATTTAAACATAAAGAATTTTTTATATTTTTTCCCTGGTTCCAAGATTCTATTATTGGGTAACCCGATAACACAATCATCATAATCGATATCACCCGCGACGATGTTGTAACCGGAAGATAAAACCATATTACCATAGGACCAACTTGCTGATAAATCGACCATGCGAAGAAACCGTTTGATGGTACGTTTGCCGATGGAACGGTCGATGATAGAAGTATAGGCTTCTAAGGTGACATAAAACATTTCGAATTTGATTGGTTTTTTCGATTTATTTTGAATGACACAATACCCATGGATCAAATCGCCTGAAGTGTATTCTTTTAAAAGAGATTCATCTTGAGGTTTTTCATGGGGTTTTGTAGCGTATTTGGTTAAACGGATGTCTATTTCAATAGGAGTGGATAATCTGGGTAAAGTATATAATTTATCGATGAAGATGTTATCTGAATCATTCAAATCATCTTCAAAGGGGACTTGGTGAGTGTTGAAAGTGGAGAGGTTAGAGGAAATGCCGGTAGATGGGATGACAGGTGTTGGAGAGATTGAATTGGTGATTAGACCTGAAGATTCATGTTGAGAGATGTTTGATTCGTTGGTGGCACTTTGGTAATCCGGAGGGAAATCGTGTCTCTCAGGGTCCAAGTTACCTTGAGGAATGTGTCTGTGTAGAGTGTTGTACATTTCGAACGAGGGAAGAAGGTCGAGACAGATGTTTGAATGTTCTTCGTTAGAGGTTGCATTTGCGCTTGCACTGGCGTTCGCACTGGCGTTCGCACTGGTACTTGCACCTGCATTAGTCTTTGGCTTTACAGTGGCGTTCTTGATCGGAGATCTAAGCACGGGCGAAACGCTCTTACCGATGGCTGCCGCCGCAACCGTATAACCATTACTATTAGCAGTACTGTGCGACGGCATAATGGTGGAATTTTTCTTAAACCGTAGCAAATTGGAAGTAGAGGCACTTCTGATCCAATTATTATTATCCAGTGTTGTTGATTGTGCGGTTGATTGTGCTGTTGATTGAGCTGTTGAGGATGGCGTCACGTGCCGGCGTGATCTACCACGGCCTCTTGTTGCTGTAGATGCCGGCGGCAAAGTCTTTTTAGGTGTTGGTGTGGTACTATTGGTAGCTGATGTAGTGGCTGTGGCTGTAGCGGATGTAGCGGATATAGTGGTTGTGGTTGTGGTTGTGGTAGTGGTAGTGGCAGGCAGTTGGGCGTCTGAGAAAGAAGCTAGTAGCCGCGGACGATGGGCTTGAGCTGGAAGGGCGACATGGGGGGGCTGGGTGTGCTGTGCGTGAGATGTGCGTGCGGTATGCGCAGGAGACGTGGGGGGCACGGCGCAGCGGGGGGCGAGGGCAGGCATTGGCGGTGACACTTGTATTGGCAGCGTAGGCAGAGGCGGCGCGGTCAGAAGGCGGCGCGTCTTATATCGAAGGTGGCCAGCATGTGTTGAACGATTGCAAAACACAGGCGAGACCAACTGAAGAGAAACAATTAGCCAGAAACCAACCACGACCAACCAAACGAGACCACGGGAAAAAAAACAGGGCCACCACGTAAGGCAAAAGGCGAGAGACAAAGACACCAGACAAAGACACCAGACAAAAGACAAAAGACAAAAGTGTGCATAACAAAAAAACACCTCAGAAGACACGGTCAGGCTGAGAAAAAAGCGAAGACGGCGCCGGCTCCGGGCAGTTCTGGGTCCGAGATGCCTGGTTGTCTGGATGGCAGTCTGCCGGGATCAAAAATCGCTTAGAAAAGAAAGAGCAAAAAGCAAAGGCGAAAGCAAATACGAGAGCAAATACAAAAGCAAATACAAAAGCAAATCAAAATATTAGTAGTGGTGAATCGTTAAAAGGCCGACATTCTCCGGAGCGACATTCTCCGGTCGGGAAGATTCGCAGGGAAGATTCGCAGGGAAAGTTCGCACTCCGGATCTGCAGCAAGATCCACGTGGGCAATAGACCCCGCCGCTCACGAAGCCACTGGCTTGCTAACTGGACCATGTTATGTAGCCTTATATATGTTGGAAGCCTGCCAGTCTATTTCCGACAAGCACTGGTCGAACTTGAAGGCGGCTGTATCTTGGTCTTGCTCACGAATCTCAATTTGGTTTAATTTAATGTGTTTGGTTACTTAGTTTCACTTAGCTCAATTTTGCATAGATAGTATCATTTAGCTTAGTTAACGCCCGGTGATCATTTTCCGAAACTCACATTCCGTATGTTCAGATCCGGCAGGCACGGCTTATTGGCGGGAATCATTTTCCGGTATGAGAGAAAAAGAAAAAACTGCTTCCGAGTGAAAATAATATACTGTAAAAAGTGATTGGCCGAGGTGGTTAAGCGTAATTAAAGAGACGACAAGTTTTATATAGAGGCGGCAACTGTCACAAAGGGTAACCCAGATTGCCAAGCATCATTCACAGCATCACGAAGTGCATGATGCTTGGCAATGTAGTTTTATATAAGCGTCGAGCAAGAACATAAGCATTTCAAAATTGTTGGGCAAGTGTCCACCATAACCATTTGCATCTGAGATGCCGCGAAACTGTCTATCCCGCATTGTGCTGTACTGATGGAAAATTACTTGGTAGCAACAAAGGGTTGTAGGAAATAATAATACCCTACTTGCTGAAGGTATCACGGCAGAACCCCCAAAAACTTGCTTTCGTCACCATTCATACATGCCTTTGTATCCGGACTTTGTCACTGCATTAGAACACTGGTTCTTAGCAAAAATCGATGTACATAAAATCGTTAATGCTATGGAACGGTTATCCGAAACTCAACAACATACAACCAGAAATTCCGTATTTTATAGCGTTTGATGCCTGGCAATTTCTGGACCGAACAGGGTGCAATGTTAGTTTATACGTACCGCTTGACGCCTCAAACACGTAACTTATGCAACCAGCGTATGATGTAACTGACTTGCACACTCGTACATCCAACGAGCTGTATTTGGCCCTGACGCTGACGCTGACATTAGCATGTTCAAGCCATAAAGCAACCCATTTCCTACTCCTGCCGTCTCTGCAATCAATAACACGTCTAAGGTGACTAGAGAAGAGCAAAATGCGAGTTCTCGACCACGCCAATTTCGCTAAAGCACCACTAGTTGCTACAATTAGTTTCACCCCGCCTGTTATCGGTTCTATCTCCCATTTGACGTGTTCAATGTTAAATACCCCTGTCAAATGTCTATTAGATTCCGGTTCACCTACTTCGTTTATATCTCACTCTTTAGTTACCTTTTTGAACTGCAAGACTCACTCAGTCAACCCATTCCATTTTAAGGCCTTTGTTGCGGAAACCACTCAATCAACCTCTATAGCCGTCAAGGTGGCATTAACATGCCCACAATCTTAAAATCCCTATCTCTCTTTATGTTTTACCATCAATGGAATCCGGTTTACTCATCGGCAACCCTATCTTGGAACAACAGAAGCTTTTACATGATCTTGCAGTTCAACAAAATAAAAACAAACGCGAAAAACCCTTAAACAAGAATCAGTGAAAATCCCTTTTACTGATTCTCATCATAGTCAATATGGTAATAACCCTTTCCACTACGACAATAAAAACCCATTTGCCAATATTAATAATCGTAATCTGTTTATCAATTGCAACCAAACCTTCGCCCCATCCTCACTCGCTAACAACTCTGTTTTACCTTCGTTCCTCAACAATTCTGTCATAACTCCATCCGTCAACAACTCTGTGTCATCTGCAACCGTCAGTACCTCTGTCTCCTCTAAGTCAGTTAACCATCCCGTCACAGTCAAAGCTACTAGTAATCTTAAAACATCAGAACCTAGTACTCTATCCACTACACTGAAAAGCATGGATGAGCAAAACTTCCTGGTATCTACGATTTCGTGTGTCGACCTCGCTACAACCATTGCCTTTGATAACGTAACTTCGTTTGACGAAGCTGACCTGTTTGACAAGGAAGTGGAAACAGTTTATCTTATCCACATTGGAGACGGTACATCGTCTTTAGATTCTTTCTCGACTCTGCCGATATCACTACAAGATAAATATAAAAATACAATTTCAGATGAACTTCCAGCTAGAGATGTTTCTACTTAAGTTGCAAATAGTCATGAAATAGATAGCGTACCAGGCGCCAAACTCCCACGTTTCCAACCTTATAGGGTTACACCAAAACAAGAAACTGAGATTAACAAAATTGTGCAGGACCTTTTAGAAACGGATTTTGTCACACCTTCGAAAGCTCCTTGTAGTTCCCCAGTTATACTCATCGGAAAGAAAGATGGATCCTAGCGTCTCTGAGTCGAAGATCGTGCTCTCAATAAAATCACCATCAAAGACCCCTTCCCATTACCCCTCATCGATCAGTTGTTAGCCTCAATTGGTAAAGCATCCATAGTCACTACATTAGATCTGTACTCTGGTTACCACCAAATTCCCATGAAAGAAGAAGATCAGTATAAAACCTCTTTCGTTCCACCATCCGGAAAATTCGAATATAAAGTTATACCGTTCGGGCTAGTAAATGCACCTAGTACATTTACTCGTTATATGGCTGACCTATTTCGTGGTAAACCCAATATTTGCGTATATCTAGATGATTTAATATTTGAATATTTTCCGATTCCCTAGTGGAACATTGGAAACATCTGGATGATGTACTCAGTATATTAGCTAAAGGATACCTAATTGTGAAGAGGAAGAAATGCCAATTCACCCAAACACCCGTAGAATTTCTAGGATATAACATCTCAGCTAATGTCATTCGTCCAATACAGGCCAAATGCCAGGCAATCGGATCTTATCCGCAGCCATCCTCCATCCCTGAGACACAGAATTTTGTAGGCCTCGTTTATTATTATCGCCGCTTTATTGAACATTGTGCTGACATTGCTAAACCCCTATACGACTACATTAGCAAGAAAACAAAATGGTCAACCCAACAGACCCAAGCATTCAAAAAACTACAAACTGCCCTGTCTTCTAAACCAGTTATTGTCACATTTAAACCCGATGGTCGATACCGCCTCACTACAGGCGCTTCGAAGAGTGCCGTTAGTGCAGTCTTAGAAGAAATTGACGATAAAGACCATACTCTTGGTGTTGTCGGATACTTTTCGAAAATACTGGATAAAACTCAGAGCCACTACCCAGTAGGTGAACTAGAGCTACTCGGTATCAAATTAGTTCTTGAACACTTTCGCTATCTACTTCATGGACGTCACTTAGTATTACTCACAGATCACATTAGCCTCTTAGCCCTCGGTAACAAGGAAGAGCCATCAGACCGAATTAAAGGGTAGGTTTCACAAATTGGAAGAATACAATTTCGAACTAAAATACCTCCCAGGACCTAAGAATGTTGTAGCAGATGCCCAAGTAGAGATGCAAAGCCAAACAACTCCTAATCGCCATCCAGTTACCTTTAACATAAATAACTACTCACTACTCCATCGTGATGCTTACTTCAATCGGGGAAAATACTTAAAAATACAACCTCTTTACGCAGGGCCCTTCAAGATAGTTAAAGTGATAAATCCCAATGCCTACGAGTTAGACCTTCCATCTTCCACCTAAAAACACCGCGTTATTAATTTACAATATTTGAAACCTTATCTCCATGATCCAAAACGCTACTCCAAAGACCCACCTCGCACTTCTACCGAAAGAACCGCTCGAGCCGCAGAAATCGTTGCTTTACACGGATATGACACAACATACAAGACATACCTCTGTCAAATGACAGACGTCGATCCTACATTCTCAGTTGAGTGTTCCGCTGAAGAATTTGCACATGTTCCCAATAGGATTCGCAAATCAATTATAGCAAATTTCAACCAACTAGTGCAAGCAGTATTCACATAAGAAATGGGGAATGATGTTGTATTCCAACAAGTACTAACATGGCAACCAAGACACGTAACCCATGTGCTGAAGTCCGACCTTGGAAATAACGTGTCCATAATATATAGACACAATTGTCCAGTTGACATGATGCTATCATGCCAGTCCAACTTATATATAAGCTCGTCTAATTCCTATTAATGTCTAACCTTTGTCTATAGTTTTATATATCCTGGATGTATAAAAGAAACTAAGCTATTTTGATCTACACTCTATCTGTAATACTGTTGGCATAGAGCCAAGAATTAATTCCTTGGATCCAACGTCAACAACATGTTGTAAAACTGGCTAAGCGCCGTCGCCTTTCACGTAATACTTACAAGAAATCAGTACAAGAGAAGCCTCGAGAGAGGACAGATCAGCTGACCACAGCTGAGAAACAACTATTCAGCAGGCATGGAACATCAACTGTAACCACTGAATCTGCACCCACTTCTGGTTCATCTCGGACACCTATTAGTAAGAATGACACCCAGGCTTCAATGAGGGTACCGTATCTTGTAACTATACACCCAGAACTGACCAGCTCTAAAGAAGTATCTAAGGAGCATGTATAGATCAATATGCTATTATATAGAGAAGGACCAAGGGGAGATACAATAATATTCTGTAATACAACCTGTAACTACTGATCTCACTACCATCCGAACTCTGAAACATCATCATTGGCATGTCAGTCTCGTATTACAACACAACATGTTGTAAACCAACTTAGGAGTACGATACACTTAAATAGTAACTACCAAAACTTAACTTAACATTCTTATTAACTTAACATCGGTTAATACTTCGAACTTACGAGTATAATTGTTGTTCTTTTTAAACTAAATAACTATATGAAAGAACTATAAATTTATGTCTTAACTCTGAAAAAGCTGGCCTTTAAATACTTTTCAAAGGTCAACACCAGCTTTTCCTTTTTACTTTAATTGGACTGTTTATAAACTTACTTACAAGGGTAGGAGTGCACGGTTTGAGTAATGCTGGCTAACTAGTAGAGATTATGCATCGAACAGATATTTCCAGGTATGCAACTAGCAGTGGCTCAGTGGTATGTATAATTTCTAGTTAGCAACTTGTAGATGAGTATAAAGTCGATCTCGTATACAACACCACAACAAATTAATAAGCGGGTTTAGCTCAGTTGGGAGAGCGCCAGACTGAAGAATACTTCGGTTAAAGATATCTGGAGGTCCTGTGTTCGATCCACAGAAGTCGCAATGTTTTTGCCACAATGTCAAATTTTTCTATGTAACAATTTTAAGCTTTGCTACTCCCAGTAGTATATCTTTTTGGCTGCTAGTTTAATACCAACTGTTTATTAAACTATACAACTATATACCTGAGCCTATGTAAGTTAAATATTACTATTACGTTCCGATTTGTTCACTATACACTTCTATCTTTTGTATTTAGTCCTTTTTGTTTTCTGGTTCTTACCTCTTTGTTCTACCTTAACCCTCTAGTTTATTCTTTTAGCTTTAGATTCTTAAATAGAATTTATGTTCATGATTCACTTACTTGTTAATCTACATGTTCATTCCGTTATCACGTGATCTTAGTTTATACACGTGACTAACGTAGCTCAGACTATGTGACATTACGCCTTCTATCTTCGATAGTTACTTGTACTAATTTCTGAGTGATAACAACAATGAAGTTTTTAACCTAAAGGACTATATAATTTGATTGGTATGTAATGTATCTAGATAAGAAATATATAATAATATTAGTTTCCAGATTTCCAGACCACTCTTGTTGATATTTTTCGCTTCTTTCTTTTCTCTATATATCTTGGTCATAGTTAAAACTTTTCATCTTCGTGTTTATATATTCTTGTCGATCTCATCTCATCTGAATAGAAAGACATCATGTGACTTCAAAATCACTGCGCCACATATTAATAATGGAAATTATTGTAAATATGTGACATTTTTGAAAAATTTTAGTATCACGTGATATACCTTGTAACAATTTTTTGGTATCTCCTTCCCTCACTTATTATCACTCTTGGATCCTTTGATCCTAAGTTTTGATAGTTAATAATGTCAATGGTTAGTTAAGGGTCACTGGTGCTCTATACTATAGATGTGGATAGACCTCTAAGTAGATATTATGTATATTTTAATATTAGTTTCCAGATTTCCAGAACCACTCTTTGTTATATATCTCTTATCTGCCAGCTCTCTTACTTCATTAAGGAACCCATATTGCTCTGCTTATCATCGTTTTTATATTCTTCTGTAGTTCTTATCTTGGCTCCTTGTATCTAATTTCATTTGGATCTCTATGGGGGAGGTGTCGGACTTAATGTACTTCTAAAAATAAATGCGCCAGATATTAATAATAAAACTTATTAAGAATATGTGGCATACATTGTAAAAATAATTAATGGTTGTTAGTATCATTCATTATTATTTAATAAATAAATGATGCCAAAATTTATTGCATTTAACCTAATTATCGAATGACGAAATTAAAATTCAAATGTTTTTACCATAACTATTGTCTTTTTTTTCTTTAGTTGGCTACGTTTAATCACTTTCTATAATTAGTTACCTCAACTTAAAATAAATAGTAACATAATAAATTAACAATATTTGTGATATTATAGTGCTCGTAGCTTCTATATCTTTAAATAATGATAAAACAATTATATCGAAATTAAAGTATATATATATATATATATATATATATGCTCTTTTAGTTAGTCAAGATTGATTTGACAATTAAAGGGCCACAGTAGACTCATGGAAAATTCATGAGAATATTATCGGGATATCTCTACCACCACCCTTCAATATATGCAAGTAAAGCAGTTGATAACTATGTGAAAAAAATTTAAACTTTTGAAACCTTGTTTTACTTTCAAATAAAATACATGCAGGGTTATAAAATTAATATTCTGAAGATAGCTCCTCCATCCTAACATAATGAATAATGCCGAGGTCTTTTGCATCCTACTACTTTCACTTATCATCAATGCATATATTATATATATGTAATGTGTAGTGAGTGTGTTGTGTGTGTGTGTGTGTCTGATTAGATTTCTTGTTATTATAGTAGATGTTTAGTTATGTGAAATATATAAAATAATAACGTATGGATAAAGATAGAAATATGTATATTAGAGTTTCATTAATCATTGCTCACTTAATAATGCATTGACAGCACCTTGGACAGATCCACCAGATCTTCTCAAAGCAGCTACGTTTTTATCAAAATCAAAGAATCCCATATCATTTAATTGTCTTAACTGATGTTCGTAACGCTCTTCCGGAGGTCTATTATCTTCTGGTTCTTGAGTATGTGGGGCCGCAGCTTGTAGGGCTTGTGCAAATGCAGCTGGGTTAAACATGTTATTAGCATTGCCATTGCCTCCTCCAAGAGCTGCATATGGATTCATTGAAGGATCGAATAAAGCTGCAAAAGGATTTGCTGCTGCTGTACCGGAGTTTGTAGTACCAGGCACATCAGTGGGAGTATTTGTTGCATTGTTTGTATTATTAGTAGCATTTGTATCAGAATCTATATTTGTGGATGTTGGTTGTGTGGTAGTAGTTGAATCACCAGGAGCTGGAAAAGAACTAGCAGAAGCGGTTCCTTCACCTCCATTCATCATTTGTGCCATTCTCATGGATTGCCTGATCATATCTGGATTAGTTAGCATTTGTCTAAACATGGGGGATTGAAACATTGTTCTAGCTTGTGGACCTAAGGATTGTAGTTGAGGATTTGAATTAATCAAAAAATCTACAATTTCTGGATTACTTAACATTTCATTCATTTGAGATTGGAAAACAGGATTTTCTAGCATATGTAACATATCATCTTGACTTTGACTAGCAAAACTTCCACCATCTGGTCCAAACATATCAGCAGATGGCAAATTAGTATAGCCAGCATAACGTGCACTGGTCAAATCACTGAGAGGATTGAATCCAGAGCCTCGGCCAGTACTCATACCTGAAGAGCCATTATTATTTTGAGGGGCAGTTGTGTTTGTAGTAGTCATAGAGTTTGTAGTAGAAGATGCAGTGGCATGTGCGCCTGATTTTACCATGTGAATAGAATGGCCATCTTGAATCTTATAAGATTCGATTGTTTGATCATCTTTTAAAATTTTACCTGAGTAAATTAGTCTTTGGTTTGGAGCTGGAATTTCAGATACAATAGCAATTTTATCTTTAAAATCTTTGATAGTACTACTTGCTTCAATTTCCACATCCCATGTATTTTGGCCAGATTTAATATGAACAGAGATTGTCATATTTGAATAAAAAATTGAATGTATGATCTGTAGATAAAGTTAAATTTTGAATGACAAGAACGGAACAAAAATACGCTGAACTTTCTATCTTTGCTTCCTTTTTAGACTAAAATATAAAAAAAAATTTATAATATATATTTTTTATTTTATTTTTTTGGATCCATTTCATTTTATCTAAAATCAAATAGGTAAGTTAGTTAACCTTTAATTTCGTTTAGTTTCTTCCCGGTAATTATTAGTTTGCCACTCTCTTTTGATAAATTGTTGAAATTTTCCGAATCAGAATCATTCGATACGACAGGGGTGTTATAATCAAATCTAATAATTTAGGAAATATTCATCAGAATGTATGTAATGTATTTAATTAAGGGACAACTCTCTTTTTACTGTGAAGTGAGATAGTTAAATATTAGTATATGACCTTAATAGAATTGAAGTGAATCAGTATTATTTAGATTATTCAAGTATGCGATATATTTATTTAATTATTTCTTATATTATCAAATTGAAGCCTGTACTATGAAAATATATCATAGTCTTGTTATGAAAGCTGCTTCTTTAGAAAAAAGGAAAATTGGCATATACTTCCAAACCAGTTTGGCTTGAAATTGTATAAACTCTTATTATATTTTAGATACTGTACTAGTAATTCGTTATTAAAAAATTAAAAAATTATGATTCGAAAATTTATTGAACTATTTCAGAAAAATAAAAAGAAAATAATCATAGCGTAACAATCCTGAAGTAGGTATCAAGAATTTATATGTACTATAGGATGCCAATCAGGATTTGCTCTCAGTTTGAAGGTAATAGCGCCACTTGTATTGACAAGTGAGAATGGAAGCTCTTGTGATTATCAAGAGGTAAATAGCTAATGGCAATTTTAATAAATTCATACTTATATATATCAGTTCAATGATATTAATTATTCATAACATTGTAAGATTAGCCATTCTGAGTTACCCTTATTAATTATATTGCAACAGGGCATCGTCTATCACTTTAAATCGGCGCTTGTCGCGTAACTCTTACCGCTAGCGAAGTATATTTATCGATGAGCAAGAAAATAAGAATAAAGTTAAAATAAAAAGAATTAGAAAGGAAAATTAAGAAAGTAAGAAAAAAGAAATATAACATTAATAAGAAGAGAAAAGATAAACAGGATATATGAGCTAAGTACCAAAAGAACTAATCAATAATTAACTTATTGTATTATCAATGAATTATTCTTTTATACCATTATTTATATTATTAAGTATCATATGTTAAAGCACAGAAGTATAGAAAATATCTATTAATTAAGTTAGGTTTGTTTACATTTATAGAAATATACCAAAAACTTTACAACAGCGAGTAGGGATCCTGGAGGGATTACCAAGTCTTCGCATAGGCTTGAGGTAATTACGTGACTTGTGGAGTGGCCAGCCACAAGTGGGACGCATTGTAACCGGTGGTTACAGATGTATTAGCTACGTGTCTTTATTAAAAGAATACAGGGGGCTATAACCTAGGTGTCTACTTACCATAGCAGTGGATGAACGGTTGCAAACATGAGTCCAGAAGTAATGGAGAGAACTGGGAGCTAACCGGTTCGGGATGTATTGGTTGGGCCACCAATGAGTAAAGGTATATAAGAGGGGACTATAGGTCGACGAAGGATCTTCTTGATGTTCAAGAGGAACAACAAATAAGTGATTAACTAGTGAAGTAAATAGATCAATAGCTATATACCAGATCAATAAGAAGTTATTGATCATTACGTCCTAATAAGTGACACTCCGGGTAACAGTTTATACCCGGTGAACCTAATATCCACTGTAGTAAACCCCACACAGCGCATAAATTAGTCACGTGATCACGGCTGGATCGTTAAAAAGAACTCCTCATAGGGGGCTCGAACCCCTGACATTTCGGTATCCTTGCTTAAGAAATTTCTTAAAAGCCGAACGCTCTACCAACTGAGCTAACAAGGATGAGTTCTTCAAGAATTTGAAGACATAGTAATACTATCAGTACACTGTGTCAAGGGTTAGGAGCTTACAAGCCCTAACTAAATCAGAGACGTTCGCGTCAACATGTTGCGACGCGTAAATTCTTTTGTATATAAATCAATGCTCATGAGGCTGCTGGTATAAGATTATATCATTTTCTATTAAGTGGTAAAAGACTTTTATCACGTGACTTATTGTTTAAAATGTGTTTTTCTTTTTATATCGAAAAACACTATTTAAGAAATATATTCATTTTAGTTATAGTATTTACTGTATATGTCTAAATAAAGTAATCGTCTTTACATCTTAAACACTGTATAACAATGTCTAACTCTCTTGAATCCCAGTAAATATTCTATATCTACTAAACAGGTAAGCTAAGTGAAAATATTTTCATTAGATATAGAACATGAATTGGCTCTTCTCGTCCAAAATTGAAACGTATAAATAGCCTACATAAATTCGTTTATAAGTTTGTATTTTTTATATTTATTTTTTGACCAGCGATCGAACTGTTCAAAATATTGTTGCTCATAGTTTAATTCTTAGTTAAGTAATCTGTTTGAATAATTATTATATTATTATTATAAAAAATCTCCTTGCTTCTTTCGAAAGGGAATATATAATATATACAGGATATACAATGAACAGTTGTAAACTTTTGGGATATTTTTGTGGTAATTTATACTCCAAAAAATGGACAGATCCACCATCAACGAATTGATGGTCTGATATTAAAATAGAACCTATCACATCCTAATACCTTCTTAATATCACTACTTGGGTATTTTTAGTGGTGAGGCCACGTATTTTTAATGCATGTTGGATTATTTATTATATTAAGTTGTTATTAGTTGTTGTATAAAGCCACAATTACGACTAAATTCATACTTTATTAGCTGTTAACAGAAACCCACGACTTATGACAGATAATGTCACAACGCTGACATTTTTTATATATTTTATTCCTACTCAGAAGGGTAGGAGGATTCTATAATATAACTTTACTATTAACAACAGAATTATTCTCTAAATAATCTCGGACTCTAATATTTATACAACTTATACTTCCGATAATTAATAATGATATATTTATGTAAATTTGAATTACTTCTTTTAAATACTTTATTAATATCTATATTTTTTTTGCACAGTATTTGGTTTATATAATAAAATAAAATGGGCCTTATCCAAGAATTCTCTTTATAGTTTAAAGTACATTACTCTTAGAGTACTAAATAACTTAAGCATTAAGAAACCCAATGCTAAATATTCATGGTCTTTATACATACAACAGTAGATATACTGAATTAGGATAAAAGATACTATAACGTGAATATACGTTACTAATAAAAAACCCCAATTAGAAAATTCATTGTCGTTAATTAAAGTTCATCATGTAAATCCTACGGGGTGTACTAAGCAGGAGAGATAAATAACTCCTGTGAGGTTAATTAGGTGAAAAATTTTCACTTATAGACGACGATGAATTGACTTCTCTTGTCCAAAAAATAATGTATAAATTGCCAAAATTTTAGTCGACATCTAACCTTTATATTTTTATATTTTCTAAAGTCTTAATTCCTACTCAAAAGGGTAGGAGGATTCTATACTATAAAATACTTACTACAAAACAGAATTATTCTCTTAATTATGACTAACAGCAATACTAATATCAAGGATTCAAATGTCGTACACCCAAGCACCTGAAAAAGAAAATCATGATAGAAATGTATTTTAAAGGATAAGAGGGGAAATAATAAAAATATTGTTCTCCCACAGAATAGTTAACTTAATATGTGAATGAGTGTTTTTTTTTAACAATAAATGTTTATCAAATGTTTGGGGAACTAACTTTTAAATTTAATTTAGAATTCCATAAAAAATGAAAATATTTATTCTAAACATAAACAACAATAAACAAAATATTGCAGGATTGGAATCTTTTTGTATAATATTAGTTCATAACATTAGAATCCTTTGTTTTAGTAATATTGCTAGTCAAAATTTAGAGAATAATTCTTTTTCAGTGAGTATTTGTTGGATATTTGTGTTCTTTATACATAAAGCAGTAAATGGTCTGTTTAAAAGAAAATATAACGTGAATAAACGTTGTCAATAAAAACCCAAATTGGATGATTCATAGCTACTAATCTTAGATTAACATGTTTTTACTACGGTGTATACTAAGAATACAGTACAGACAAACCTTATGAGGTTAATTAGGTGCAAACTTATACATATGAATACGTATATAGCTAGAAAATGTACATTGAAAGAATATATTCCGACAGAGGTTAGAACTATCTATCTTCAGTTATTAAAATATACAAGAGTATCCAGGAAGATGAAGCTCTGAGATTATCTACAGGGGAATGCTGTAGATATCAGGAACAAGATAAAAGTAGACTAACCTGTAAGCTTATCCTACAAGTCGAATGATAGGTGAATGTTGAGGTACTATACTATTATCATCGGCAGAGACTATACGGTAGACATAGTAGTCTACGAATTGGAACTGAGGTTACATTTCGGCTCGTTAAGAGATATCATCCAAAACTCCAGTTCTGATGAGAATATATTTGTTATGTCTGGGAAACTTGTGCCTGACGAGGCATAGGTCTTATATTAGAAGAACGTTCTGTGAATATGGATGTTCAGAATGACTATTCTGTTTAACGAAACAATCTAATTAATTATTGGGTCTCGCTTAATCCTGGGTAACTTATACAAATTTATAACAAGAATTATTATAAGCCGTAGCCAAATCTACAACACTCCAAACCTCACATGACTACATTATTTCGTGAGTAGTGTTAACATTGAACCAAGAATTAACTTCTTGGATCCAACGTCACTAACCCAATTCCTAAGAACAACTACTTATGCACACTAATTGAGACTTATCAATATCCAATATCGCCAGTCCAATTATAGACAATACTACACTATATCACAAATTTTAAACATCATTCCTATAATAAAAACACATAAACACCAATTGCCACGTATTAAAAGCCACGCATGAGAAGATAAGTTATTAATGCTATTTCAAGAACATTACTCTCCTAATTAACACAAATAACTGAGAAATAATTGACCAATTGCTAATAATCAATTACAATTATCAAGTTCCTGCACACCAAATAAACCGTATAAAAAAGGGACAAGATTTCTCTGTCTTATCATGAACTTCTCTTGGATTCCTTTTATATAGAAAGATAAAAGAAGTAAGAATCTCCTCTCTATACTTTATATTATCTACTCTGTCTATACTTCTAACATCCTCATCTCTATTTTGTTTGTGTTACTTTAACTTCATTTTATGCCTAATATTGACAATTCCAACATACTCTCTTACTGCTGTTACTATTGCTCAATATCTTTCCTTTAATTCAATATCTTACTTTACTGCAATAGGTCAACAGTAGATACTAGGAAAGATTGTTTTTGTCCTGATTAGTTCGTCGACGCTCTAACACCAAGTTTTTCTTCTATTGGCATACGGTATGGTCTACATGCTTGTATGCCATTGCTTTTAACAAAGCGTCTCTCACTACATCAATATATTTGCTCAACAGTTGTTCCACATCTTGCGTAACGTTGGGTGAACCTTCATTATCCCCTTGCATGCTACGTATCAAAAGTATAGCACATTCATTCGTAGGTTTTCCAAACAAATGTTAGACGCACGTCTGGTAATCACTGGACATTATTTGGGTTTCCGCGACTGGCTGGTTTTCTACGTTTGGATAATAGTGGTCACTTTTCTTACCGTTACTTAGCATATATTGTGATATATTTACATGGTATAAATTTTCGTCTTCTGATACTAGTGACACATCGTTCTCGTTGTCAAAATACTCAAAATCGGTGGTAACCAACTTGCACTCCTCAGGAGAACCTTTTTCTCCTGCCTTCGTATTTTCATTAATACTAGCATCTTCGGTTGGTAACCTTAGTGTTGGCTGCTCTGGAAGTACATGTTTGCCCTCGGAAGTAGAGTTTCCCAATATCACTGTATTCTTTTACCTCTTTGCCTTGACCGACTTAAACCATTCTTCCAATGTCTTATAATTCTGCATATCCAATGCCGATTCGCCTAACACTTGCAATAAGCATTTGAAAGCAACTATGGAGTATGCCTTGATAAATGGCATTCCTAATGGACATTCATTGTCTATTTCCTGAGACAAGACACAGGACGTTTCTTCTGCTGGGTCAAATATGTTAAATTTTACTTTGACGACTGGACCCGTCACTTCCAATTCTTCATCTTTTCTAACATAGATAAGAGCCATGGAACCTTCTGTCCTTTGTTTCTTCAATTTTAAGGTTTTCGCCATGCCACAACTGATAGAATTTTGTCTGGCAACCACAGTCTAATACTGCCCTGACCATTTCTCCATTAATATTTATCATTTGGGATGGTAATTCTTCAATTAGCTCTTTGACTTTCATGGTTTTCATCATTGCCCATGTTTTGGTCATTGTCAGGACATTTACTTGTTTGAGGAACCCTTGTAGTATTTTGAACTGTCATTATTTTGGCGACAGTACTTAGCTATATGCCCTGTTTTGTTACACTTGTGACAAACAGTCTTGCTTAGGTCATACTTTCTTCGCTTTTGTCTATGGTTTCCATACTGTGGTATTTCTAGAACTGTCGAACATTTGCTTCTGTAGCGGATAGGTGGCCTATTATGATCTTTTAGTTGTATTCTGTACAGCTTGTATCCCTTATCGATAGTTTCTAATTGTCTGACAAGAATGTTTTCTGGTAAGTCTTGTAGGAAATGGAATGCCAAGAAATCTGCTGTGGTAACTGCAAGATCTTCGACATCCTTCGCAGCGTTTTCAAAATTTGTTACATAATCTGGATTATTTCCGGTGTACCGAACCTTCACAAGTCTTACCAAGCTGTCATATTTTGGTCTCGTAGCAGCAAATTTGTTGAATAAGCCGTCTACCAATTGTTGCATTGTAGTGATTGTAATGCGGTTTTGTCCCTGTCAAGGTGTGGGTAGCAATTTAGGAATATCCAGTATTCTTCGACATCAGGATACTCGATCAAAACATTTTCGTTTCCATGTGACAAGGCCTAGGTGTTTATCATAGAATAGAGTTCCTGAGTATTTGGGAATGCCACGAGTGAGGGTCTTTAATATCTTTTGGGGTTCCGACCAAAGCAAATGTTTGTGCATCTTCTGGGATCGACGGATTGTCGGCCCGCTCCTGTGTTTCAATTAGCATATTTCGTTATGTAGAATTAATATGTATTCCTGATACTTATAATCAATAAATGGTTACTTTAGAAGTACCAATTGAAGGGTATTCTCAGTAAATATCACGTGATAGACTGGAATTTTCCGGGTTACCATGTGACACTTGGTCAGGGGATATAAAGATCAAATATATAAGCATCAATATATATCTAACTAACTGTTTTCTATAGATATTTTTATATTCTTCAATTTCTCGTTGGTGAATTACCAACACATCCAGAACCGGTTAGCCGCTATTCTTCACTTGTCATCACAAGCCATGACATTCCTAATCCTAGGCCATGTTTACAACTGTGCGTACGTTTACTGCTATGACCAGTAGTCCATTAAGGTTATGGATCACTTGTTACCGTTAGAACTAGTTATGCCTTTCACACGTGACCATCACAAAGATCATGTGATGACCACTCCAGGATCCTCAGATTGTGAAAATGTTTTGTTTTTATATATATTTTTTGAGTGGTGAGAACCTGTGTGATACATTTTAGTTCCTCCAAATCTCCCTCTTCTCAGAATATGAAAAATTATATCACGTTTCCAATCACTATACACGATATAATGTCACGTGTATAAACTAAGATCACGTGATAACGAAATGAACATGTAGATTAACAAGTAAGTGAATCATGAACATAAATTCTATTTAAGAATCTAAAGCTAAAAGAATAAACTAGAGGGTTAAGGTAGAACAAAGAGGTAAGAACCAGAAAACAAAAAGGACTAAATACAAAAGATAGAAGTGTATAGTGAACAAATCGGAACGTAATAGTAATATTTAACTTACATAGGCTCAGGTATATAGTTGTATAGTTTAATAAACAGTTGGTATTAAACTAGCAGCCAAAAATATATACTACTGGGAGTAGCAAAGCTTAAAATTGTTACACGTAATAATTACTGACAGAGATCAAGCAAAAAAAATATTACAAAAAAATAATGGTTGCTAAGAGATTCGAACTCTTGCATCTTACGATACCTGAGAATCCCACTTTATTAGTGTTAAGCATAAGCTTGAATCAGGCGCCTTAGACCGCTCGGCCAAACAACCTTAATAATTGTTGAATTTTTGAAAACTAGTAAAAAAGACATAAATTAGAATAGAGATTTACTTAAAAAATTTATTTGTTTTAATACAAATAAATTTACTGGAATTCAAGAGAGTCTGACATTATTTAATAATGTATTTTGATGTAATTTTGGATTACTTCTTTTACATACTCTATAGACATCTATATTTATTTACAAAACATACTCTTTATATAGTAAGCTAAAACATGCTCCATTGATAATTGTTCTTTGACTCTAAAGAACATTTCCCTTATTTAACTAATACCCTAATTATGAATCACAAAACAGACATGTGAAAATTAAACACTTGATAAAAATGTCTTTTTACGAAATAATTAGAAAATAATTATATTATTTTCCAGCAGAATTTGCTGTAATTACCAATCTGGATTGCTTACAGGATAGTTTCAATATTTATTTACAGTCGTAAAATAATTACTTCAGCAAGACAAATAATCTTGCTTCCAATTGATGAATTCTGGAAAGAAATTCAGAGCTAATCAAGAATATTAACATAGTAGTGTTTAATAAACAAAATAATTAATTATGTTTGTATATGATATTGATGGAATATAGATTCTAGATACGTTGCGTAATGTGTTTAAGTGTTCCTCCAGGTTCTAAGAATCTCTGTATAAAATTATTTCTTAATGAACATTCTTCTTCAGACTACGTTGGGGGGCAGAGAATTCAAAATCTACGTGTCTTGTCTTCTGAGGATTACCTATATTAGGCACATTATAATTATTTCTAATATAATAAAAAGAATATGCTATTCAAATATCGTATAAAAAAATATGACACATGATGATTATTTGAATACTAATGAAACAATGGTAACATTTAGTAGTGCTGCTACAGTGACTCTAACTATGCTACCTATAATACAAAATTAGAATGATTAAAGTTCAAGTGAGTTTTTCTCGTAAGCTGTATAAAACTAACAAATAGAATTTAATAATTTAGTAAATGATCTAATGATTCATATTTGATTCTGAAAATCTTTGAAACGTACCTAAAAGGAGTCTCAATAAAATGAAGTAAAAATGTGTTAAGATTTGTTGAATACTTGAAAACATATAAATCACAAACGAGAGAAATGAAGAGGTACCCGAATAATATATTTTATTAACCTAACCTAAACGATAACACTTTAATAAGAGGGAGAAAATAACGACGCCTGAGTTACAAATATAGAACTTAAATGAATTCAAGAAAATAAACTTGATACTTCTAGAAAATTTAGATATTTTCACACTTTGATATATATAACGATCTATTGAAAAGTAAGTTTTTTTTATTTTAATATTCTAAGATTATTATTATTGAATGGTTTAAAATTAGTGTATTATGCAGGTTAATTTTTCGGCTTAAAGAAAAAATAAAAGCTTTAACGAACTATTAATTGATGTGAAAAACCATGCTTACAATGCACACAATTAGGGAAGAAAAACATACCAACAACTATTTTTAAAGGTAAACTGATAAATATATTACTCATACCAATAGCTAGATTAACGAACATTAGGAAAGATATGCATAGTTCATCCGCTTCTATAAAAAAAGAATCAAATACATCAAAACTTCCCATACCAGACCATAAGATTAACCAAAATGTCTTGAAAAACAGTCATCCAACTTCTTCCAATACCCAATTACTAAAAAATTTACCAGATCTAATTCAATCTCCAAACAGATTAGAGAGCAGCTGTATAGGTCAACTATTAGCAAAATCAATAGCATTACAATTAAAACCAATGAATGATAATACATCTATATCAACAGTTGCATTTAATAGATTACTAACTCTAGTAGATTTACAATTAAACGACATGATATATCAATTAGCAAGATTATCCATTACACAAAGGAGGTTAACAATTGCAAGTAATGACTTATCCCTATGGTTGAGATCTTTCAACCTGAATCCTTCAGATTTAACTCTGTATTTGGAAGAATCAAACTTCATAAAATCTAAATTTAATAAAGATTATAATTTACTGTATGAATTGCTGAGAGACTACAATACAGAAACTAACCATAATTTCAAAAATCCTAATTACTCTACTTCAGATTTATTAAATAATAAGTCTTCCGAATCTTCGTCCTCAAGGATCGTGCCACCTTCGAATACTATTTTAAGGTCTATGCCAGAATGGCTTCCAAGTTTACCACCCGATCATACGTATAAGTTTACTCCGTTATATAATGAGCCAATTACAGATGAAACAGTAATGAAAAAAATATTAGTAAACGAAGGTAAATTGGCTGAATCTGCATTAATTAAGCTATTAGAAGCCTCCACAACATCAGAAATTAATTCATTACCAACTCCAGAAACAGACAGAGAAAATGATCTTGAACAGAATATCAATATTGATACCAACACTAACGGTAATTCGATGACACTAAAGTCAGTGAGTGAAAATGAAAAAACTAACACGAATGAAAGATTAAATGATGAACTTTTAGCCCAAGATGAAACTAAAGCGATTTATGGCTCAGCTTTACAAGTAAGAAAAATCAAAAAACGATTTGAACTGATGATTGACCCGAAAGCAGAAACACAATTATCTGAAGAATTTGTTTATCCCTCAACTTTCAATGTTGAAGAGTATGCGCGTAAACAAGTCCAAAAAATTAGAGAACAGGTTTTATTTTATGAAGAAAAACAATTACAAGCACAGAAAAATCCTTTTTGGAAATACTCAAAAATGATAGTTGGACCCTCTCAATTCCACCACGGACCACATCATCATCATCATCATCATCATCACCACCACCGTCGCTATTCAAATTCTTCTACTTCCTCAGTCTCTTCTTCACCATCACCTGGCTTATTTGGAGGAGTTAGTAAAAAACAAATCAACCATGATATTCAACAAATGTTTAACAGGTCATTGAATAATTTAATAAACTCTCTACCGAACCTAGCGAAAGAGAAAGCTAGTGCTCGTGAAATTGCTGAAAATGAAAGAGAAAAGAAAGTACAAGAAATGCTTAAAAAGAAACAAAAGGAATTGAATGAGAAACAATCAAGTGCTGGTGCATTAGATTTACATGACCTTCAAAAGGAAAATGATGGTTTATTTGCAGACCTCGGAAGTAGTGATGATGACGAAAGTTCCACAAGACACCAAAACACATCTGATAAAACTCAAGAGACACACAGTCCCAAATTATCTCAAAATGAAGATCAGCATGCTAATAATAATGAAACGCAAGAAATAGTCAAACATGTATTAGAGCATAACCATAACAACGAAACTCAAGAAATAGTCAACCATGAAATAAAAGAAAATCATAAGAACGGAACTCAAGATATAGCCATTAACGAAACTGAACAAGATCATAACAACAGTGCTCAAGAAATTGAAAACAGTGAAACCGGCATCAATGCTGCTATTACTTCTACTTCCACTTTACCAGGCTCTATAGCATCACCACCAACTATATCTGAGCAAAGGGCTCCTCATACTTCCGCTGTTCTAACAACTAATGATGATGTAACTGAGGGAACTTCGAAAGATGACTCTAGTCAAGTAGAAATAAAACCATCTGAAGGTGTGGCTTCACCTGAAAATTAAATATCTGAACTTCACCAGCTTTCTCGAAACTTCAAGTAATATTTTTGCTTCGATTACTCGATCGCCTCTCTATTTCCTTTTTTATTTTGCCTCCTTTTGCTTACTTCAAGACCTAAACGTCAACCTATTCTCATCTCCACTAAAACTTTCAGGAAACTGGATCGGCCTTTCCCGAGAGGGGACCGAAAATCGAAAATGCGGAATACCAAAAAAAATGTAATAAATATTTAAAATAAACAATGAACAGAAGCTGAACAGTTTATTGAAAGTAATTTCTAGATAGATCATTTCGAAGTATAAGAATTGTGTTTTAAACATATCAAGAAAGTTGCATAAATAAAACATAAAAGCAATGTCTACTCCGGTCTTATCGCCTGCTGACTTGCCTTTTCCAATTACTATTGATCAGCTTATCACCCCCATTGGTTCACATGTAGAAAAAGGTCAACGATTATTTGCTTATAAATTTTGGTATATGGTTGAGATCGCTCAGTCTCCAGATAATAATGATCCAACCTCAGAGAACTCCAGCGACCTAAGTGGGAACAATTCTGATAGTAACGAAAATGGCAACAATGCTAGTCATCAAAAGAAAAGTATTAGAGAATCCATAGAATTTTTTGAATCCCCTTTTGAAGGTGATCTAATTGGCTGGAATGTAGATAAGGGAGATGAAATTATATCTGAAAATCAATTACTCTGTGACATTAAGAGACCTTGTAACCATGATATTGTATATGCGGGAATATGTACCCAATGCGGCAAAGAAGTTGATGATTCTGACATAATGGATGCAAGCTTATCAATATCACATACAGATACAAATTTAAAAATTAGCCGAAAGGAAGCACGAGATATTGACCAATCCAGTATGAGCAGATTGAAAAAAATAAAAAAATTAATCCTTGTGGTAGACTTGGATCAAACCGTGATCCACTGTGGTGTCGATCCAACAATTGGAGAGTGGAAAAACGATCCTAAAAATCCAAATTATGAAACATTAAAAGATGTTAGATCTTTTTCCTTAGATGAAGAACCAATTTTACCACCTTCTTACATGGGCCCAAGGCCGCCAGTTAGAAAATGTTGGTATTACGTTAAAGTTAGACCAGGCTTAAAAGAATTTTTTGCTAAAATCGCCCCTTTATATGAAATGCACATTTACACCATGGCTACACGAGCTTATGCTTTAGAAATTGCCAAAATTATTGACCCGGATGGCTCCCTATTTGGAAGTAGAATTCTTTCTCGTGATGAAAATGGCTCTTTGACTCAAAAATCTTTAGAACGCTTATTTCCAACAGACCAATCAATGGTCATCATTATTGATGATAGAGGTGATGTTTGGAACTGGTGTAATAATCTGATAAAAGTTATTCCATACAATTTCTTCGTTGGCATCGGTGATATTAATTCAAATTTCTTACCAAGACAACAGAGCACAATGCTACAATTAGGTATACGATCTCATAAAAAGAAAAATACTAATGAAACTTTAAATAGTGAGGATGACAAGTCTGATTCTACTCTAAGTGTTCATGAGAAAGATAAAACGGAAGAATTATTAACAGATATAATGGACACCGAAAAGAAATTACAAAAAAAGATAGATGAAGAAGTTAGAAGACAGGAAAAAAAGCTAATTAAAGATGAAATGCCAAAGCGGAAAAGTATTTCAGATGAGTCTAGCAATAATGAACTGTCCAAAAAGATTGAATTTTCAGCTTCTTTAGAAGTACAACAACAAAATAGACCATTAGCAACATTGCAAAGACATAGACAAAACCAAAGACTACTAATTGATGATGATGATGAGCTATTTTATCTCAAAGATATTCTAACTGAGGTCCATGACACGTTTTATGAACAATTAGATGAAGATAAAAATGAATCTGTGAGCATTCAAACATTAATGCCTCGCCTGAAATTTTCTGTTTTTAGTGGTTATAATTTTGTGTTTTCAGGTTTAATTCCTTTGGGAACCGACATTAGAAGGGCAGATATTGTATTGTGGACTAATATGTTTGGTGCAAATTCAACTGCAGATATCGATGAGAATACGACTCATGTAATCACGAAAACTGCTGGTACATATAAGGCTCGTTTGGCAAAGGCATTTAACCCTGAAATTAAGGTTGTCCATCCAGACTGGATATTTGAATGTCTTGTCTCTTGGAAAAGAATGCCCGAGAAACCATACGAATTAATCATAGAACAACCTGCATCAGAAGAAGAACTAGAAGAATTTAAGAAAAAATTAGAACTTAAGAATGAACTATTAGAAAAACGTGAAATGGAAACTGAGGCACAGTTTGAAGCTTTAAACACGAGAGATCCTGCGATTGATTTATTTGCAAGTGGCACTTCTTGGCTAAATGACGACGATGATGATATTCCAATATCAGATTCAGACTCTAGCATTGAATCTGACACTGAGAAAAATGAAGAAGATTACGAGCCAAACTTATCAGATGGTAAGAGGTCATTTAAGGAAGAATCGACAGATCAAATGAGAAATAATAAAAAATTAAAAATTTTGGATGAAAGTGAATCTGAAGTTAAAAAGAACGAAGAGCAGGAAGACACAGACTTGGAAGAAGAACTGTTGAATGCTTTGGATGATTTTGATGATGATGATGAAGGGGATAAAAACAATTAAGATAATAGCAGCATTAACTTTAGTTAATTACTTGACGTTTTAATAAATAGTACTTATTAGTTTTGGTTTTTCTGAATTTTTGTTCTTTCTTTATTGTATTTACATTTTTTTTCTTGCGATTTTTTAACGCTTTGTAACATTATTTCAATGCACTTTATAAATTTGACTTCCCTTCATTATATATACTCAATTATAATATATACCTAGATTACAATATTCATTAAAGAACTATTTATTTTTTTTTAGCAAAATAAAGAAAACTATGTGTATAAAGAAAAAATGTATTATAAAAATCGTAGGTATAATTAAATTTTAGGAGTAAGTATTTCCCTAAAGAATAGAAAACTGAATGATGAATTGTCTAGTGAAGAAAGAAAACTAATATTAGCTTGACTCAATGTCTGTCTGCTTATTCTCCTCTAATGATAATACTCTATCTTTCCAAAGGCATTCAATCATATAACCGCCACTGACGCAGACTGCAAGCCCGGCTAAACCGATGGCAAAGTAAATGGCAGCTCTGTAGCCGTTTAACAAATCTTTACCATGAGAATTATGCTTCATTTCAACAGTACCAGCCATACCTAAGCAAATTGAAGTAGAATAATTAATAACGGTATTAACTAACGAACCAGCCATACCCTGATATTGCATTGGTAATGAATCACTTAAAATGATAGAAGATGCAGGAAAGGAGAAGTCCATACCTAATGGTAATAAAAACATACAGCCTAGCATATTTCTGAAAAAAGTTTGGTTAACTGGAGTAGCAGCAAATATAATATTACCACCTAAGAATCCCATCATTGAACAACAAAACAAAACAGAAGGTTTGATTTTTTTAATGGTCAACCCACAGACTATTGCCACAGTTGAGCCAGAAATAACGAAAATAAAATAAGATGACCCTGCCCAAAGTGGACTATAGTGTCTCAAATTCAATTCAAACGAAAAATAATAAAATGTCCAAATACCGAATGAACCCCAACCACAGAACAAAGAAAATAGAATCATTAACATACCACGATTTGAAGATATAGCTTTTGGAATTAAAGGTGTTTTTGCATACTTTACTTCATAAACTACAAATATAACCAACGCACAAAATGATAAAACCAAAAGGACAATAATGTAAGCACTTTGCCATCCAACTATTGGTGCTTGGTTAAAAACAAAATTTAAAATAATTAATCCAAAAACACCTAGCACAGATCCAAGCCAATCCATTTTTAGGCCATGAATATTAGTTGGGATACTATTTGGGATACAATACCAGGATATAATCAAATTTACAAATGAAATTAATCCAAAAGCATAAAAACTCCAAGGCCAATTGCTTTTATCATACTTCACCGTAAGACCTGCAAACAACCCCCCTAAAGTAGCACCTGTTGGAGACATTGCTCCAATTATACTTATAATCATATTTTTTCTGAAACATCCAGGTCTATAAATTGTTCCAATCAAACCAATCATGTTTGGTAATGCAAATGCTAAGCCTAGACCTTGGAAAGCTCTGGCTGTAATAAAAAAAGCATCGTTATGTGCGTAAGAAGATAGCCCACATATAATTGACCATACAGTTGTAATAATATAACCTCCTAGTAAAATTTTTTTTAATCCATATATGTCCCCTAGTCTACCACTTACTAAAATAAAAGACCCTAGTGCTAATGGGAAAGAGGACATCAACCATGCTTGCCTCGAGCTAGTAGAATCTAGTTCTTTAGCTAATACATTCATTATGGATAAAGTCTGTGTTAAACCAGCTTGACTTAGCAGCTGACCTATCATTCCTGAGAAGATAAATCCAAATTCTTGATATTTATTTTTAAAATAATCAGGATTTTGATAGCTTGAGGATTCGTCATTATCGGCGGTATCAGTTGATAGAACTTGTGTAAGAGAAGAATTTAGTGATGATCTTGAGTCTATATTTTTTAAACTTTGTTGTTCCGGATTTTTGCAATCTTCATTATTAGTATAATTGATCTCATTTATTGTATTATCAGATGGATTTTCTTCCATAGAAAACATTTCAATGCATTGAGAACTAATCAAACTTGTATTAAAGGTAACTTGCTTTTTTTTTGATCCTCAAACTCATTTGTTTTGTCACTTGTCTTACTCAAGATACTTTGCTGTTTTATTTTATTAAGGATCCTCATTTTTATTAAAAATAAATTGTTTTAATTATAAAAAGTCTAGTTTATACAGATTTATGAATAGTTTTTATGATATAAAAAAATGTAAGGGGAAACATAAGTAGTTCAACATTTATCTCATCATTAATTCAGCTTTACTTCTTCCCCTTATATATTCAATTATTTAATTATTTTGAAAATCATTTTACTACACTCGTTCGATTTTTTTATAAATATTATTTAATTAGTTAATTATCTAAATTTCAAGTTATTAAGATTGTTTGCTAACGATTTGATAATCTGAGCATATAAGCTTCGTACCTTGGCTGGCTACGTAAGCTTCCAATAGATATTATTACTGTCATCTTTTGAATAATACTCTCTTAATTTCCGTGGATTTTTGATTATTTCCGTGGACTAACACTGAAACAGAAAATGCTAGATATAGGCCCCTCATCTCTGAGAGGAATTCTTACCAAAATAAAAGAGGAGAATTTGCCTTGAACAAAGGCACACAATATTTATGGGTAGTTAGTTGCCTACCACTACGGACTTTTCAAGTGTAGACGCGTCTTCCTCAAGGTGATTTGCTGCTGTTTCTTAGTAATTTGATTTATCTTCTAGTAATCCTTTAAAAAACAGGCATTTACTTCGTTAAGCCAATAATTGTTGCGGCGCAAGAATGTGAGGAGGTGCAGCCACACTCTTGGTGGCGAGCATTTGATTGGAATTGTTATCAGCAAGTTTTACTAACATAGACATCGATACAGACCAGTATTTACGTGTTTATTTTTTACGCGTCATGAATTTCAAGTACCAAGAATGTTTTATCCTAATATGGTATCTGGAGACATAGTGAAAAAATAACTGTACGGTTAATGCAGCCTTTTTTTATTGACGTGTTCCTAAAAAAGTAAGTTATTTTAATTTCAGATTCATAGTTACTTTTATTAAACCCCGATTTTTTAGTTGAATTAATTAGTCTAAACAGTAGTCTAAACAGTCTATAAATGCTTGCTCTATATGACCTCAAAACGGAAGTCGTTATATACATATAATGAACACCTAGTAGAATATTTATAGAAAATAATTTCAGATTCAAACTTACCCAATAAGATATTAAGGGAAAAAATATATTAACATTCAGCATCAGTTGAATAGGTTTCTAGATGTTTTGGTTTGTTTGTACTTTTAGAGTTCTCTCTTATAGTAATTAAATTAATAACCATATAGATGCCACTTACAATTATGCCTAGACCTGCTAAAGCATCGGCAAATATCATGGCATTACGATACCCTTTCAGAATATTCTGGCCATTATCATTGTGATACGCTTCTACTGATCCAGCCATACCCAAGCAAATAGATGTAGAATAGTTAGTAATCGTATAAACTAAGGATCCAGCCATACCTTGGTATTGAATAGGTAATGCATCGCTTAGGATGATTGATGCAGCTGGGAAAGAGAGATCAATGCCAATTGGAAGAACAAACATAATCCCGAGAATATTTTGGAAATATGATTGGTGAATTGGTGTGACAGTGAGCATAACGCATCCCCCCATAAACCCAATCATGGAAATGTACAGGATAACTGAAGGTGGGACTTTCTTCATCATGAATCCGCATAATGTAGCAATGGCACATCCGGAGACAATAAAAATGAAGTATGAGCCTCCCGCCCAAGCAGCAGTATATCCTCTAACATTTAAAACGAATGAGAAATAATAGAATGTCCAAGTTCCGAATGCACCCCATCCACAAAATAAGGCAAATAGAATCATTAACATACCACGATTTGAAGATATAGCTTTTGGAATTAAAGGTGTTTTTGCATACTTTACTTCATAAACTACAAATATAACCAACGCACAAAATGATAAAACCAAAAGGACAATAATGTAAGCACTTTGCCATCCAACTATTGGTGCTTGATTGAAGACAAAATTTAATATTAATAAGCCAAAAATCCCTAGAATTGCTCCAATCCAATCCATAGAAAGATTGTATATATTTGTTGGAATATTATTTGGAATAGAATACCAGCTTAGAATCATATTACAAAACGAAACAATTCCGAAGGAATAAAAACTCCAAGGCCATTGTTTGGGATCCTTAGTTCCAATAATTCCAGCAAATAACCCTCCTAATGTTGCTCCAATTGGGGACATTGCACCTAGTGTACCAATTATCATATTTTTTTTCATTGAACCTGGCTCATAAATAACTCCAATTAATCCTAATGAATTAGGTAATACAAAAGCTAATCCAAGACCCTGAAATGCTCTTGAGGTGATAAAAAATGCGTCGTTATGTGAATAAGAAGAAAATCCACATATTAAAGACCAAATAGTTAAAATTGCATAACCACCAAGCAAGACCTTCTTTAAACCATAGATATCACCTAATCTCCCACTTACTAATATGAATGAACCCATAGATAATGTAAATGAAGCCATTAGCCATGCTTGTCTGGATTTTTCTGCATTAAGTTCTTCAGCTAAAATATTCATAATAGATAATGCTTGTGTTAAACCAGCTTGGCTCATAAATTGACTAACCATACATGATATTATAAATAAATATTCATGTGTTCTATTTTTAAAATATTTTGGAGATAACACTTTATTTTCTGATTGAAGATTTTCTGAGTTTATATCAGAGTCATTTGAGACTGAAGAAATAGAGCCTATTACCTCATTCATACTCGTATTCGTCTGTGAATCCTGTGAATAATTTTTTTTTAACTGAAAATAGTCTTTCCTTTCTTTACTTTCTGGGGTAGCATCTATATCTAATGTTTCAGCAGTGGATAATGATATTATACTTATCTGAGTATTTTCTTTTTGAAGATTCTGATTAATATTTTGTTCCGACATTTTAATTAGCTTTATATTACTGGATGGTCCTGCGAATAACTGTTACATAATTCTAAAAGTAGAATTACTTCAATAAATATTTACAACTATTCAAAGGTTGCTTTTATATATTAGTATTTTACTATTTTTTTTCAAAAAATTCTAAAAAAAATAGCTCAAAGATTCACAAACTACTGCCTAGCATATGCAAGATAAACGCGTCAACCACTACTTAATGAGAATTAGAGATTATATTTACGTGCTTATAATAGTGAGGGGCCTCTTTTATTAGCTTTTCAACCTTGAGATATAAGCGCAGTGCCTTGTACATTCTCTTTTCCAATACTAGTATTTCATCGGAGTGGGCGCATCAATTTTCCTATTATGAAATAAAGATGAAAAGTTTTTGGGAAAAAAGAGATACAAATGACGAATATTACTAATGTTAGGCGAAGAGTTTTTCTTACAATACCATAGCAACCATTTTGGGTTCTTTAAGGCATTCACGGGAAAAATAATGATCTACGAGAATAGTAAGCAAGATATTTTGAATTTTAATGCACACATTAACTTGAATGAAAAAAATAAATTAGTGCTTGATTTCACTTGTTGCTTATATAGAACAGCAACTTCAGGGAATTTATTTGTGCTTGAAGGATTTACATTCTTATAATCAAATTGAGATATTATTAACGTTAATAGTTTTCAACTAACAATTTTACATATTTATTACAGGGTAACAGTAAATTATTAATTTTACACAATATTGGTAAAACAAATACTATAGTTTTGTTTATCTCAAAATTACTACAAATTATAATAGAGTGGTAAGAAGTTTAGATATGAGCATGTTAATATATATTGATAAGCATTCCTTTAACTATCAAAATCCATACCTTAAGAAAGTATTGGTAGTTAAATAGGTTTATAAGTCTGTAATTCTCAAGCTAATAAAAATCGGGATTATAGACATCTGCAAATCTATTATCCAGATATCTCTATACTACGTTGAAGTCTTATTTTCAGAGTATGTGAATCCAATTAATACGTTTTAAATGCGTCCTGTTAAAGTGACAGTTTGTCATTGAGAATTATTCTATACTACCCTGCATCCCAAGTACATCTCCAGGTATCCCTGACTGGTACAAATATGCACTTTTCAACCTTTGAGCCACAAGTCCATAACCCTAGTTTGGTATACAGCATTACTGGCTCTTCAACAAAAGTTTGATAATTAATGAATGTGTATTTTTGATCTTTAGTTCAAGTATAGTATAAATTTTTCCTTCATTCACCAAATAGCTTAGATTTTTAGAGTCTATTGCTGGACTATGATTATATCACTTTCTATTAAGTGGTAAAATACTTTTTATCACGTGACTTATTGTTTAAAATGTGTTTTTCTGTTTATATCGAAAAACACTATTTAAGAAATATATTCATTTTAGTTATAGTATTTACTATATATTTCTAAATAAAGTAATCGTCTTTACATCTTAAACACTGTATAACAATGTCTAACTCTCTTGAATCCCAGTAGAATGTATTGATTGTAACTGCATTAATAGCTGCCTTAGATCAAGTACGACGTAACTGATCATGTTCTGAATTATTCTACTGTCGCACAAGGATTACTCTTAGCATTAAGTCCTTCTTAGAAAAGCAGACATCAGTATATTGTTCAGTCCGGAACCACCTTTTTTCAAAAGAGCTACCAAAGTCTTGTAGTTTTAAGCGTTTGGTTACTATTTAGTGTGCCGCTATAATTTATTTTCTCATTTATTTTTCTCAGAAAATAACAAAACAGGCCTTGTTGGCGCAATCGGTAGCGCGTGTGACTCTTAATCACAAGGTTAGGGGTTCGATCCCCCTACAGGGCTTAACTTTTTGTTAGATTCTAGTAGTATTTTTTTAGATATTGCCACGTATTGTTCTATGGCAGCAAGTCCGGAGTTCAACTATATTATACTTGGTATAAAGATTCTATTTATCTAACTGTGTATGTATGGTGATTAAGATATTAATTATTTTTCTCTAGACTTAGAAACTCAACCCGCTCGTTGCTTTCTTCGTTCGTTGCTTTCTTCATTTGTTCTTCATGTAAGATTGTTCCTTTTTATATTCACATTCTCGAGTTCTTGTTCTATGTTTGTTTTTGTGTCACGTGATTCATGTCTGACCTAAATAAATATATACATAATTATTAATCCTTGAAATCACGTGATACATATTCTTAGAATATGTGACAAGATATTTTTTCTCTTGTATAATCACTAATTTTGATGATAATTTAGAAAAATTTAAGATTAGAATTGGTACACTCTCTTTTAGAAGATTTTTGTATCAAAGTTATATTTTTCAATGTTCAAGAAAATAGGAACAGCGCCATACAAATAGATACTCCGTCTTATGTTAAAAAGGTTGATCTATCATTAAGAAAGGAATTTATGATAATTAACATATTTTTCTACGCCCACTTAATTCAATTGTATTACAATTCCTCCTACTGCATACCGCGATGCATTAGTATGGGGGTTCCTGGTACATATGGCCCGATAAATGGAAGAGTTATCTGTAATTATTTAAACCACCGTAATAATATATAATATTCTCTTCAAATTGCCAATTGAGAATATTTATTACATATTCTTTTATCTGTTCTACTCTTCTATATACGTGTTTACGTTATTAGTTGCCGTGAGTCTCATTTCGAGAACTGTTCGAGTTCATGCGTTATGAATATAACCGCGCCACATATTAGATAATAAAAGCTGTTATGAAAATGCGACAAAGGTGTGAATATTCTCTAGAATTTAAAAATATGAATTGTATGCAAAAGAAGCTAGGATTCTAAGTGGGTTTTTATAAGAGTGCTCATATTATTACATGGTATCTGTTTATAAATACTTCTAAAAAACCGAATCTATTTATATGTCGAGGACTGTAGATTGTATAAAAGTATCAGTTAGTGCTTAGTGTTTAAAACCCAACAAATATTGTTTTTATCAAAATATTTGTACAACATTTGAATCTTTTGTAGTGGTGTTATTTTTAGTCATACTTTAGAAAATTGTTCTGTTTTAATAAATAGTTCTACTTATAGCAACTTTTTACCCTTCTAAGCAGGAATAAAAATTATATAAGACTACATAAAGTATAAAAAATATATATCGAGTAAAGCACTGGAAGTTTATACATTTTAGTTTAGATAAGAGAGGTCAAATCATCTGTAGGTAAAAAATCTATTATATAATTAGCCTTGCAAATGATGTCTGACAATTATACTTATCTTATAGTAGTTTAATGATATACTCATTTTGGTGACAATGAATTTTCCAATTGGGGTTTTATTAGCAACATATATTCACGTTAAACTATATTTTACCCTAAACCAGTATATCTACTGTTGTATCTATAGAGACCATGAATATCTAGCAATTCCTATCTTCAACTAATGTATTTATTTACAATTTGTATAAAATTTAGCATTTTAATATAATTTGAAAAATTAGTTTTTTTGAAGTTTTCAATTATTTATTTATTTATTTATTTGTAAAAATCTTAAAATATCTATCAGGTATTTATTTTTCACCCCATCCCATTTTAATGGCTTCATCATAAGTTGGATAATCAATGTAACCTTTATCAGGCATAGCATAAAATCTTGGTCTATCATATAAGTTCAATGGCAACCCTTTTTCTAAACGATCAACTAAATCTGGGTTAGAAATAAAATATCTACCGTATCCTAATAAAGTGTTTGGTTGCTTTAAAAATTCCTTGGCAATTTCAGGGTGAATTGCCAAATTACCAGTTCTGATTACAACACCCTTCCAAATTGAGTAAACGTAATCAGTAGTACCACCATTATAAGCACCATCACCTTCATTATCCCATGGATTAGAAACACGAGGTTCGAAGATATGGACGAAAGCCAAACGTTTACCAGCTTGTGCTCTCTTTTCCAATTTACCCAAAACGTAAGCATAATGAGCAAACACAGTTGGATCCCAACTACCAGACATATCACCATTGGTGTTATATGGAGCCAATCTGATACCAACTTTATCCTCACCAATAGCATCAACTAGAGCGTCAACAACTTCTAAAGTGAAACAAGCTCTATTTTTAATAGACCCGCCATATTCATCAGTTCTCTTGTTGGAAACTGGGTCGAGGAATTGATTTAACAAATAACCATTAGCAGCATGAATTTCAATACCATCTGCACCACATTTGATGGAATTCCTAGCACCTTGAACATAATCTTTGATATATTGCTTAATTTCATCCTTAGTGATACCATGTTGTTCAATGCCAGCTTTTTTAGCTTCTTCTTCAGCTTCTTTGGTTCTCCAAACATTATCGGAAGCAGAATCATATCTTAAACCATCTCTGGCTAAAGAAAGAGGATCAGCTTCTCTACCTAAAACCCATAATTGTGGCCAAACAAAGGACTCGTTTTCATGAATCTTGTCAAAGATTTTCTTCCATTCCACCATTTGTTCTTCAGTCCAAATACCAGGAGCATTATCATAACCACCAGCTTTGGCAGATGGAAAAACACCTTCAGTGATTAACATGGTACCTGGCCTTTTAGAACGTTGATCGTAATACTCTAAAGTCCAATCTCTATTTGGCACATTACCAGGATAATGAGCTCTCATTCTAGTTAGAGGGGGTAAGACAACACGATTTAAAACGGTAGTATTCCCGACTTTAAGAGGTTTGAATAAATCAGTATCTTTTAAAGCAACAGGCTTGGATTCAGTATTGAAGGGCATTTTATTAATTAGTTTGCTATTTTTTTTATGTATCTAATACACTAGTAAAAGATGTATCAATTGATGGTATTTTTTAGATCTAATATATAAAAGAAAGAAACATTGTTTGAACATATTCTACCCTTGGTGCTCATGCTTATATACATTAAATTTTCATGTTAATTACTTGTAATATAATAACATTAAACTTCTAGTCTATTTTATCAAGAACAACACAGAATCTCCCGCAGTAAATTTAGACCCCACAGTTACAGAATAACTCTTAGCGCCATTAGCAGTCTCCAGATCTATCCCGATCAAGGTTTCCTGTGATTTTTAATCAACGGAACTCGGTACACAGAATTCGGTTAGAATTCCGGATGACAAATATGACTGCTGGAGACTTGGCTTTTGTTTCAAGAAATATGATTATATTACTTGCTAAATATTCAGTGGAAAGTCGGTCCATATCCTATCAGTCACCCCCCATATTTCAAGTTGCATTAGGCTTAGAAATCAGCCGTTTGTTAAGATATCAAGTTAATAGGGTGTCTTGTAATTGTAGATTGACTAAGATTAATTAAAATAAAAGGTTATATAGTAAATAATAACTTGTTACTTTACTAGTCCAACCAACAGAAAGAAGAAAAAAAAATGCTTGAGAGAGAGCAATTTTGAGAGTAGTATTAGTTACGGCTTGTGCCGAACTTCTAATAACATGTTATCATAATTATTGCATAATAAACTAACAATAGCACTACTAATGAAATAATATTTTTTTTATAATAAAAAAAATATAAAGTATATGCAATGAAAGAGTTTATTGTAAACGACTATCTAATATCTCCATTTCACAAAGAATAGATATATGATCACTTGGATATTCTCTTTCGAAAGGTTGAGTATGAAATGGCATGTCTTTATTTAGAGGCATCTTTAATAAACCTTTAATGAGTAATTGATTATTTTTTTCGAATTCTTCCAATGATTCACCAATTTCTGATGGTGGTTCATTGATATCCCAATTATCAACATACATAATATAATCCAATACACCATGCCAGCTTTTTGCCCAACTTGTAAACTCAGGCTCACCACGATCATTATTAATGTTTACATTGCTTGGGTCTACAATTTTATAAGCAAGACCATAGAGAGAGGTTGCCCTTAAAGCAAGTTGATTGTGTAATGATTGCAGTTGGTGTACTAATTTTGCCTGTTCTATAGTTGGGGTAAAAGAATCAGGTACCATATCTTTTGGCTGATTTATCAATTTTTTCTCTTCCTCTTCATCACTATCCCCTATTTCTCCATTACGCCTCTTGGAAAATTTATAGGCGGTGCTACATTCAATAACTTTTTTCTCTCTCCCTGTATATTCGATGGGTTTTGAAGTCATTGATAAATAAGGCGCATCTCTTGGAGTTGAATTGAAATCACCACAAATGAAAGGATACCAATGTGTTTTCAAATGATCTTTAACATTCAATATATCAATAAATTTTTTCATTTTTTCCAATAATATATAACATTGCCTTGTTCTTTCAAATGTTCCAAAGGGATGCCAAAATAAATGAGTAGTTGAAATGATGAAACCAATATCATTTTGATCAAACGAATGTAATAAATTAGGAAAATTTTTCGTAATAAATTCATCGTTGAATTTCAAAGCAACATACATTGCAATGTTTCTTGTAATCGTTCTCCTGGCAATATTTGAAGTCTTTACATCATCGAAATCTACAACCATATGATCCACTTGTTTGAAAATTGATTTTTTCCATGCAATTAAAACACCATGGTGTTTAATCTTTTGCTTGTAATAGAAAGTATTCATATTCAAATTCGATTCTAACTGATCTTTCCAAAAATTTTCATATTGGAAATCATCAATTTCTTGTAGACATAATATATCTGGATTATAATAAGTGATCTCGTTCATCAACACTTTTGATCTTCTAAACCACTTCAACGCAGGACCACTATCACTAAAGACTTCCCTTCTAATCATCGCTTGAGCAAGACAATTATAAGTCATCAAAGAGAATTTAAATCCCTTCCTATTACTATGACCATGATGTGGTAAATATAAGATAGGTCGTTTGATGAAGGATAATTCGATGGGATGATCGGGATCTTCTCCTTGGATTAATTTTTTTTCCCTTTTCTTACTTTTAAATATTTCTCTTTGCTTACGGATTTCATCTTGGCTTAATTCTCCGGCTGATTTGTTTTGTAGTAATAAAATCTCTTTTTTCGTCATGATTGAATATATGCATTTCTTCGTCTTATTAATCTGAGCTTTGTTTGACGTCTGGATCTACCACACATATGGATGAGAATATGACTTGATAAAAGAATGTAAGAGAGTATCGTATCTATATATATTTATAGGACGGAGATTTACCCTTAAAAAAATTATCCGGGGTAAAATAAAAAAAAAAAGGGGAAAGCAAAAAAAAATTGATGAGCCAAAAATTTTTTCTTAGAAATAAAGGAAAAAGAAAGAATGGTTCTCAAGTAAAAATTCAGTTTTTAAAACTCGAATATCTTTACAAAGTATAACAGTTTTATAAAAATATACTAGGGGCTAGGGTAGATATATATATAAAAAAAAGTATCTGTATATATGTTAAAAGGCGCTACTTGTCATTTCTGCAGGCAAGATATTTCTTGAATGAGGATTGAATCTGAGCATTGATTTTTTGTTCATAGTTGTAGTTGTGTTTGGATCCTTTTCCTTTTCCTTATCCTTGTTTTTATCTATATTGATTTCATTATCATTTTCTTCATCTGAAAAAGCTACACTGAATGAATCGACCATTCTTAGGATATCGCTTCGATCTAATGCCTTGCCGTCAAAACTTAGATCAAAACTATTTTGAATTAGATTCGAAGCCGTATTGGCAGTTGTTGCAGTGGCAGTTGTCGATGCTGGTGTTTGAGCAGTTGTAGTGGCTGGATTGATTTGAAGATGTGGATTTGAATTTATCAGTTTTCTATGGATTGGATTAACAATTTTAATGGTATTAAGTAAATAATTTTTCAAGATTAATTTATCTTCATCTTTGGTCAAATCACTAATTTTCAAATTTGGTTTACCAAAAGATTGAATAATTTGATCATTAGAGTCATTACGAGTGGCCATCAATTCATTTATTGTTTTATTATCACCTTTTGAATCTTGCTGTAGTTTTCTCAATGGAATGATCAATTTGTATTTCTTTCTTGAGACATTTTTCAAATGTTTTGGTAAGGTGTTTATTATCGGCTTCAATTTATTCATACTAGAGTTATTACTTGAGTTTGTATTTGTCGTGGAATCATTAAAGAATTGATTCAAATCGATCGAATTATTAAAGTACTTAGATCTAATCGATTGTTCTATATACATCCTATTCATCACCGGCAAAGAGTTTTCATCGTAAATCTCCTTCAATTTGAGCTGTTTCTGTTTATTATTGTTATTATTATTGTTATTATTGTTGCTATTTTTCGTGGGTGAACTGTGACGATTATTCGAAGAGTTATTATTATTATTGTTGTTGATCAAATAACTATTCGATTGGTTAAGCTTGTTATAATATTTGTTGTTTGAGTTAGTGGTATTAGAATTGTTTTTGTACGGACTAGTACGGTTATTATTGTTATTATTGTTGTTATTGTTGTTGTTGTTGTTGTTGTTATTGTTGTTATTATTATTGTTATACTTCGATGGACTATTAACCATTGGATTTGGAGGAAGTATACTTTCGACAGTAGACCAATTCAAGTTTGGCCTATTGCTATTTGGATTAAAACTAGTCCTTTGAGGAGACGTATTCACAAACACGTTTGATCTCTGAGGAGATACATTCATAAAAGTATTTAATCTTTGAGGAGAAGTATTTATAAACGCATCATTTCTTTGAGGAGAAGTATTCATAAAGACATTATTTCTTTGCGGAGATGTATAAACATGTGGCTGAGGATTAGTTCTCTGGGGCGAAGCACCAAACACTGTCCTTTGAGGTGATGTATTAAAACCACTTCTTTGAGGAGATGCATAATTCAAATATGTATTACCACCAGCTTTAGTGGGGCTTTGCCACTCAGGGTCGTTCCAGTCCTTACGGTACCTAGTGGTGTCTAAGTGCTCCATGTTCGATGGGCTATTCGAACCGGAGATAATGAACCTCTGCTGATGTCCCGTCTTATATATACGCGAGACCACAAAGCAGCCTGCCTCATTGGGCAAAGTGTCAACATACGCCAGATCGCGTAACCCTACCAGAACCCTGGTTTCAAAACGGACAAACCCTAGAACAGAACAACCCTAATAATTATCCAACCCTATTTTTCACTACAACAAGACCTGGGTTGCACAACCCAGGGTTACGATAAGCTACGTCAGGGTTGGAACCCTAGCACTTTCCCGACCCCGCCGACAGCTCCTCGATGCATATTTTTTTTTATTTTAGTTTTTTAATTTTTCTATTTTATTTCTATTACTACTATTGTCATTATTGTTTGATTTCTCCCTGGTTTATATCGGCTCCGATCCATACATACCCATTATTTATTATTCAAGACAGTCTAGGGGTTTTCAAATCAACGGTAATATAAATACCAATTGATAAAACACCTACAACAAGAAAAACACCGCCAAAACCACACTAAGGATACTTACTGTATCTATCTATCTGTCTATACATCACATATATTATTCTTCTAGTGTGTCTGCTAACACATAAGTTCTATTTTTTTTTTATTTAATTTCCTAATGCTGCATACAAATTCGCCTACTCTTCGTGCTGCCTCATACCGTGCTATCCGCCTGGCTTCCACTGCTACTAAAGCCAGTTCCAGTAATAGTGGTTCTGCCCCAGCCACTGCTTCTGTCACTGGTGATGTTAGTGCCTCTGCCACTGGTTCAAGTTCGTTCCGTACTACCAAGATTATCGAACCTTTGGATAGTAAACCTAACATTGTGATATTGGGGTCTGGTTGGGGTGCCATCTCATTCCTTAAGGCAATCGATACTAAGAAGTACAATGTATCTATTGTTTCTCCTCGTAATTACTTCTTGTTTACACCATTGCTACCTTCTACCCCTGTGGGGACAGTGGAGGAAAAATCCATCATTGAACCAGTGGTCAATTTTGCTTTAAAGAAGAAAGGTAACGTTTCATACTACGAATCTGAAGCCACTGAGATCAATCCTGAACGTAATACCGTTACTTTGAAATCCATCTCTTCCATAGCTCATTTAAACACAGACGAAGCCGCATCTAATTCCAACATCAAACACAATCAAGCTGCTGAATTGAAATATGATTATTTGGTTTCCGCTGTGGGTGCTGAGCCAAACACTTTTGGTATTCCAGGGGTCGAAAAATATGGTAACTTCTTAAAGGAAATCCCAGACTCTTTGAAAGTCAGAGAAAGATTTGCCGCCAATTTAGAAATGGCAAACTTATTACCAAAGGGTGACCCAGAAAGAAAGAGATTGTTATCTATTGTTGTTGTTGGTGGTGGTCCTACCGGTGTGGAAACTGCCGGTGAATTACAAGATTATGTCCACCAAGATTTGCAGAAATTCTTGCCAGCTTTGGCCCAAGAAGTCCAAATCCATCTTGTTGAAGCTTTACCTTCAGTTTTGAACATGTTTGAGAAAAAATTATCATCCTATGCTCAATCTGTTTTGGAAGATAGTTCAATGAAATTGTGGTTGAAAACTGCTGTCTCGAAAGTGGAAGCCGATCATCTAGTTGCCTCTACCAAGTTAGAGGATGGTACTACTAAAGAAACTACAATTCCATACGGTACTTTGATTTGGGCTACTGGTAACAAAGTCAGACCTGTCATCTCGAGTTTATTCAAGAAATTACCAGAACAAAAAGATGCCAGAAGAGGTTTGATTGTCAATGAATTCTTACAAGTAAATGGTACAAGAAACGTCTTTGCCATTGGTGACAATGCTTTCTCCGGATTACCTCCAACCGCCCAAGTTGCCCACCAACAAGCTGACTACTTGGCTCAATCCTTTGATAGAATCGCCCATTTACCTGAATTCCAAACTGAACTATTAGAAGGTTCTGCAGACTCTACCACAACTGCTACTGAATTGTTCAAGAAAAATTCTTTTAGACCTTTCAAATATCACCATCAAGGTGCCTTGGCATACTTGGGGGCTGAAAAAGCTATCGCAAACATTGTTTTGGGTGGTAAATCCATATACACAGGTGGTGGTGCCTTCACTTTCTACATCTGGAGAGTCACATACCTAGCGATGATTCTTTCTGCAAGATCAAGATTTAAGGTCATCACTGACTGGTTGAAATTGTCCTTCTTCAAAAGAGACTTCTTCAAGGGCTTGTAGGTCTAATTCTCGCCTTTGAACCCCCTCATTTAAATATTCCCGCTTTGCCCATACATTCTTATTTATCAACTCTATTTATTTATTTATATATGGTCTTCTTGCCCGTATTTCTTCTGGCTTTGTCATTTATCTTCCAGTTATTTTTTTTTTACTAGTATTACTACTGTATATATTCTTCTATATTGACACCTTTTTTTATCACGTCACAACTTAGTAAATGGTTTAGCCGGGCCAGCCTCTGCGCGGGTAACCTGTGTATTTAAACGACACCCGAACGCCCTTTTCTTTTGAAATTCGGTTTTCTCCACCGGTAAAATACAGCTCGTTTAGGAGTCCCCAATTGGAAATATCCATTTCACTATTTTTTTTCAATATATTCATCCATATTAAAAATTATACGATTTTTCACGATTCACAAATACATTATACATTTACTTTTCTATTTTATTTTATTTTATTTTATTTTTTATTATCAATATTCAATATTCTACTATATTTACATTCCACAATTGCAAAATCAATACATCCATAGATATAACTACATACCCTGCCAAACACATTTACCATGTCAAAATTCTTACAATTATGTACCCATCCATTGGAATTAAGAGCCGCTTTGGTTTTGAAATTCATTAAAAAACCATTATTTAAAGTATCTGAATCTTCTATTGATCCTAATTTGAAGAGATGCTATGAATTGTTAAACTTAACTTCAAGATCCTTTGCCGCGGTAATCATGGAATTAAACCCTGAATTAAGATCAGCCATCGCCATATTTTATTTAATTTTGAGAGCTTTGGATACCATCGAAGATGATATGTCAATTGATACAGACGAAAAAATCAAATTATTGAAAGATTTCTATAGCAAATTAGACACTTCTGATTGGTCCTATAAGGGCAACTCCAAAGACGTCAAAGATCGCGTTGTCCTTGTGGAATTTCCGGTCATTTTAAAAGAATATCATAATTTGAAGGCAAGCTACCAAAATGTGATTAAGGATATCACTAAAAAGATGGGGTTCGGGATGTCCAAGTATATTATGGATGAAAATTTCCAAAAGAATGGTATTGAAACTATCAAGGAGTATGATTTATATTGCCATTACGTTGCTGGCCTAGTTGGTGACGGTTTGACAAGATTAATCGTATTGGCTGATTTCGCTAGTGAAGATTTATATCTTGAATGTGAAAAAAATGGTTGGTTTGAAAGTATGGGTCTTTTCTTACAAAAGACTAACATCATTAGAGATTATGCCGAAGATTTGGAAGATGGCAGAGCTTTCTGGCCAAAAGAAATTTGGTCAAGACATACAGATCAATTATCTAATTTTTACAATAACAAGTCTAGGGATCCAGAGGTTGAAAAAAAGGGTCTTGAATGTATAAATGATTTAGTGTTGAACGCATTAGTTCATATCCCTGATGTGTTAATGTATTTGAGTTCAGTTTATGAACAATCTACTTTTCAATTCTGTTCCATCCCACAAGTGATGGCCATTGCTACACTAGCCTTGGTATTCAATAACAAGGATGTATTATACAAGAATGTCAAGATTAGAAAGGGAACTACTCTTTATTTGATCCAAAATTCAAGATCATTAAGCGAATGTGTGGATATCTTCCAATACTATCTTCGTCAGATAAGAAAGAAATTACCTGTTGATGATCCAAACTATCTAAAGATTAATATCCAAGTAGCAAAAATCGAACAATTTATAGAAGAGATGTACCAGGATCAATTACCAAAGGGTGTCAAACCAAACGAAACTAAAGTCTATTTGAAAGCTAAAGCAAGAGAAGTTTGGGATGATAAGATTTATGCTCAAATAAAAGAAGAAGAATCAATATTCAACCTATCAACAGCAATTATACTTTGTATTATTGGTGGGGTCTTATATGCAAAATTCTGTTCAACAACACCACCAGCTCATATGCTTTTAGATGATGCCATTTCATCTCCACAAGTTTTTTACTCTTGAAGCGATTGAAACACCACTAAAAGTACAATAATCTTTAGACGATAACCAAGCATTTATAAACTTTTTAAGATATACTTATAAACAAAATAACAATGTCCAAAAAAAAATTAAATATTTTATCTACCTGTTTATTTCATATAATACTATATACCTACCAATCTATTACCATTGTTATTAAGTGTGTGAGCATGTGCGTTTGTTTCACGTTGTTCAGATCAGTTTGTCTTACAAGATAGAATTCAGTTACTGGAAATAACTGAGAAATATACCAGTAACATGTCTAGAAAGCAAGACAAAATCTAAAAATGTGTTTGATTATTTAAATAAAACTTCATGATATTTTACTTTTTAGTTGTGCTAAAGGGTTTGCCAGCTGTCTATTAGACTTGAATTATCTATAAAGCATTGGAGAAACGGTTCACATTATCAGACAAACGTGATTTATTCCAATCGTTCCAATGATTGTCTATTATTTGTTGCCAAATGTAACTCAAAATTTACCATTGGGAGGTTTATATTAATCAGCAGCATCGTTTATACTATATAAATGGATATATAGATAATAGGAAATGGTAAATGTACTTGTCCCAAGAACAAGAGCCGACTGCTGAAGAGAAGAGATAAATGCCGAAACTGGAGCCGATACTGTGTTTTACAACCATATATATGACTCCAATAAAAGAATACTTGATATAATGAATATAATCCATAGACCCTAAGACTTTAAGCTACATTATAGTACATATATAGGATTGACTGACTACCTGGTGTTTATACTTAACACTAGCAGCCGCATTTTAAACAAATTCCATTATGATTCTCAAATATAAAATGCGGCCTTGTATTTCATTAACTCATTAGATACTACTACACTATAATCCCCGCTTGTAAAACGTAAAAGACTAGGGCAACAATGCCATCTAAGAATGATTTTAAACCTATTCCTTTAAAAGATACTGACTTATTTAAGCCAATTTCGGTGGGTAACACAGCTCTTTTAAACTGTGTGGTGTTACCGCCAATGGCAAGAAAGAGATCTCATTACCCAGGTAATATCCCCAATAAGAAGTAGGCTTCTGAATATTATGGCCAAAGGACCCAGAGACCAGGCACAATACTAATTTCAGAAGCTACTTTCCCATCAGCCCAAGATGATGGTGTTGACACTGATCCAGGGATTTGGAGTGAAGAACAGAAGGTTGAATGGAAAAAGATTTTTGATAAGGTACATTCGTATAAATCTTACATGTGGGTTCAAATATATGCAATGGGGAGAAGAGCTCCTCTAGCATCTATAAAAAGAGATGGGCTAAGATATAATGTTGTTTCTTCGGGCACATGGATAGATGAGGGAAATAAAAAAGAATTGGAGAAGATTGGTTTAGTTCAACACCAATTGACAAAGGACGACATAAACCAATATATTCAAGATTTTGTCAATGGTGCAAAAAATGCTATTGAATGTGGTGCAGATGGTGTTGAAATCCATGCTGCCAATGGGTTTTTGTTGAACCAATTTCTTGATCCAATCTCAAACAAGAGAACTGATGAATATGGTGGATCTATTGAAAATAGAGCTCGTATCATTTTAGAAGTTGTTGATGCTCTAGTTGATGCTATTAGTGAAGATAAAGTAGGAATTAGATTTTCTCCATATACTGATAGTGGTGGTATGTCTGGTAGCTGGGACCCAACGGTGTTTGCTCATTATGCCTATGTGTTTGCTCAGTTAGAAAAGAGAGCTCAAGAAGGTAAACGCCTAGCTTTTATTCACATCTATGAGCCTGGTGTTACTGCTAACTGGGTAGATGATGGGACAGGAACGTACGTAGGTGGCACTACCGATTTTATTTATTCAATTGGGAAAGGCACTGTCATTAGAACTGGTAACTTGACTATTCACCCTGAAGTTGCCAAGGAATTTTTAAAGCAACCAAACACGTTATTAGGATACGGTAGATATTTTATTTCTAATCCAGATTTAGTTGACCGTTTAGAAAATGGATTACCCTTGAATAGCTATGATAGATCAACGTTTTACACGGATGCAGACAAAGGTTATACTGATTATCCTACTTACAAAGAAGCAATCAAACTAGGCTGGGATAAGCAGTAATCGGATGACTACTTTGATCTACTAATAGTGTCACATGGTTTAATTTTAAAATCTAACTACGAAAAGTAGTTTCAGGTAATTATTTCTCTTACTATTATTTTTATTATTACGGTCATGCCATCAGTAGTAAAATATTGACTTCTCTCAAAAATTTTAAAACTACAATAATTTCCTTTAACTATCTCCATATATATCTTTAATAGTAAATAACTATACCATTTCGGAACAATTTCTCCATTAATCTGTGCGATACATTATGGGTTGTATGAAAACAATGGTAAGCTTTGTATTCAGGCAAATTTGCGGAGTTTAGGGAACCTCGGGCGTTTCTTTAAGGGGGAGAATAAGGAGCCAGGAAACTTAATTCAGATAGTTAATATTAATACGAATTTAAAAAAGACTACATGTACCATTAGAAGTTTCCTACTGTGAATATCTATAAAATGGGGAAGTCCACGTAATCAATTTTTCTTACTAACAATTAATGGCAGCTTTATAATCGTTTACTATGCTCTGGAATATCTGGAGATGAGCTTTGATGTAGATCTACTTAGAGGTCTGCACGTATTAGGCAATAATAGTTTTGACCTTTATGGTACTAGCATTATATATCTTGTTTTCTCAGTATCGGCAACAAAACTCTTACGAGAAATATTTTTCAATGTTAATATATCATATGCAGACAGATAACTGTCGTGCAACGCTTTTTTATTCTATTTTTGCAACTCATTAGTATAATTTGGAATATTTATCGAAAACCTTACAGTTACTATATACTTAAAACTCTATAAAGCTATACTATCAAAAAAAAAATTACTTCTTTATGCTTTATTGATTTAAACGGCATTATAATTAGGTTGTAATATTAACAAGCGGTTTCAAGATAAACTAACGGTCCGTAGGGCATATTTTCTAAAAATAAAACAATAACGGCTAATTCTTATATGTAAAACTGGTGCTAAAGATTAATTTAACTAAATTTCCTCAATTATAATACTGGACTATCCCTAAGTCACACCATTTTGGTACATCACCTAATCTATACAATTATCTGTGTCAAGTTTATCTTCATTAGAATAATAACCATAATAAGGTAAAAATGAAGTTAACAGTCGAAATAATGAACTGCATTCTCAAGAATTTTGTTTTTGAAGGATAGAAAAATATTAAATTATATGACCCTTGTGTAGGAAGTCCTTTATTGAGCAACTTCTAGAAAGTAATAAATTATTAAGAGAATTTAGCAAATGATGACAAAGATTGCTAAGAAATGTTATTCTTATCTTACTTTTACAGTTGCTGTTTTAAGAGTTTGAATGAAGTTTGAAACTAATGCTATTTTTATATAAAAGCTCAGATATATTTTACTACGTCTTCAACTTAAAAGGTACCTTGCCTTATGACATTGTATTTAAGGTAAACTACCAATTAATATATTACATATATTTATTTTATCCGATAGTTATCGAAAAACAGTAATTATAACATCAACAAACATTTGCGTTTAAAAATATTCAAATATGGCTGTACCACATTTTTTAAAATCTGTTGATAGAAACGAAGAGTTACCACCAAAGACTCCTGTGTTGGCTAAGAGGACTGCCTTCTTCCACCACTTTTGTATCGACTATATCCTCGATGAAAGAGGCTATTTTAATATTAGAAGTATTGAATACGTTTGTGAAAAGGTAGTACCTGTTAAAATGCTACGTCAAGTTTTCCCTTAAATAATTTACGTTTTAATATATATTTATCTATTTTAGTTATATACTTATTTCCCTTTCTTATATTTGATGATTCATTTTACTAATATGTCTATTTATATGGATAAAAACAATCTTAATTTATAATTTCATTTTTTAATCAATACAATTCTCATTTACTCTTTTATTACAGCTCTTTGTATCTTAATTTAATTCATATGCATCTAAAAGATGAAAGAGTGCTTGCTGTATATATGATATCTTCAGAATGCTTTATCTGAAGATTTTTCATTCTCTTCTAAATAGCAGCTAGAACCAGGGGTCTACTGTTCTTATAATAATATTAGAAAATTTAATGTTATTTTAAATAAAAAAAGACTACAATAATTTCAATTTATTTTTGACGATAACCTTCCTTTTTCATAAATTCTGAAAAATTGAGATCAATTGAGAATTTTTTATTTAGTACTTTACCAAAGATATAATTCCTCACAATCCAAGTTGACAAGGAAATGAATATTACTCAAAGTGTTTCAAATGGTTGTTTCCCTTACATATTAGTGTTATACTGCCACATAATTTTTTATTTTTTCCATATGATATCTTTCTTTTTCAATTCCGTACCTCTTCAAAGCTTGTAATTTCCGCCTTAGATCCGTATTATAGGCCTTAAAATTTCACATTCTTGTGTTTTCAACAATAACATCTATCAAAGATGCTTCATTATTACTAACAATCAACATTTTATATTTTTAGAAATGATAATTTGATAACAGCTACCACAATTGCAAAATAAAATTTATATTAGAATATATTCATATAAATATATATACATTTAAAAATTCTAACAATGAATAATCTTTTGTAACAGTCTATTTAATTCACACTTAACATACAACCAATCCGTAGGTTATTCTTAAACTGATATTCTACTTATATTAATACAGAGCTTTAGCTGTCTAGACAAATAACTCAATTTGATCAAAGATGCCTTTCAATACTGAATTCAAACCAGTTTCTCTAAAACATACTACTTTGTTTAAACCTATGAAGGTTGGTAAGACTATGGTTTTACACAGAGCTATCATACCACCTTTGAATAAAATGAGAGCCGACCCAGAGACTCATATTCTAAACGAGGAATTATCCATTGAGTATCACGGCCAACGTTCCCAAAGTCCAGGTACCATGATTATTACTGAGCCTGGTAATATTTCTCCAGAGGCTGGTGGCTATGCTGGTTCACCTGTTATTTACTCTAAGGTGCAGATGGAGGTCTGGCAAAAATTCTTTTCCAAGATACATGAAAACAAATCCTTTGCCTGGGTTCAATTGTACGCCTTAGGTAGCCAAGCTTCCCCTAAATTTTTAAAAGCAAATGGATACAAATATGTGTCTGCTTCAGCTGGTGCTTATATCGATGAAATTTTTGAAAAGAAGCTAAGGAAGCAAATAATCCCCAAGTTGGTTTAACTAAAGATGAAATAAAGCAATATATCGAAAACTATATGATTGCCGCTAAAAACTGTATTGATAGTGGTGCTGATGGTGTTGAAATTCACGGTGCCTATGGCCATTTATTGAACAACTTCTTAGATTCTCATTCTAACCGAAGAACTGATGAATATGGTGGCTCAATTGAAAATAGATCAAGATTTGTTTTAGAAGTTGTTGATGCATTAATCAAAGCAATAGGTGTTGACAGAATCGGTATCCGGTTATCTCCTTGGGATACCTATGATAACATGTCAGGTATTAGAGATCCCTAATAATCCATATATGACTGAAGGTACTGATGAATATAAATTGGGTACTAATGATTTTGTTAGATCTATTTGGAAAGGTAATATTATTAAGATAGGTAATTTTGCCTTGCATCCAGAAGATGTTGAACAATTAACTGCCAATGATGACAAATTACTGGTTGGTTATGGAAGATATTGGATTGGAAACCTGGACTTGGTTGAAAGATTGAGATTAGGCCTACTATTGAATACATACCATAGAGAAACTTTTTTGGTGAGTCTTTTAAAGGCTTAACAGACTATCCAACTTATAAAGAAGCTATAAAGCTTTCTTGGGATAAAAGCTTAAAAACTTAAAAGAATTTTTCAAAAGCATTCCTTTTTTTTTAGTCCATTAGAGCATTTCTCTTTATATATTTATTTGCTTACTTCAATTTATTAATATTTATTTGCTTACTTCAATTTATTAATATTTATTTGCTTACTTCAATTTATTAATATTTATTTGCTTACTTCAATTTATTAATATTTATTTGCTTACTTCAATTTATTAATATTTATTTGCTTACTTCAATTTATTAATATTTATTTATATCAGAACATTTTACGTAGTACTAGCTCTTAATCAATACTAAGTTGATTTTTTAAGGATAATGCGGTTTAAATTCTTGGAGATATTATGAATCCATAACAACAAAAAATGCTTAATAAATTTCAAAAAAAGAACAACTGTATATTAAGGTGTTCTAATATATCTTTGAATGAAACTTGTCAATATTGAAAAAAACAATTGTTCTTTTCACTATTAAACAAAAAGCTGAGGCCAAATATCTTTCAAATAGCCATTACTACAAAATTTCCTTATATATATAACACTAATATTATCCTATTCCTAATATAATACAATACCTAATAATTAATTTCTATTGACTACCAAAGGGCAACTATGAAATTCTAATTTTTATCTTCTGTTCTTTTCCGGATAATAATATATAATAACATTAGGGTCAAGTATAATTGTATAATCGACTAAGATAAAACGTAGTCGCACTTCCATATACAAAATTAAGCATATACATAGTTGTCATCAAATAAATAGCAATAAATCTATTATGTGATATTCAGTATCATTTGTCCCGTTATTTCTCTAAATTATTTCATTTTAGCTTTAATACTCGCTAGATTAATTTGAGAGGTCGTCTTTACAGACATCCAATATTTCACGCTACTAATACATAATTTGTGGCATTTGTCTTTTAAATATATATGGGATGATCATTCTCCATTGGGGAACAAATAGCCCCGGTTCGACTCCGATTAAAACCTTTTATTCTTAATGATTTTATGATATTATTATTTACCCGGCCTGTAGGACGTGTTTAATTTTGGTGAATTTAACCGGAAGTTAGGGAAGGGATGGGCAAGTACTAATATTAGATTAGATGCCTTACTGAATGTATAATAAAAGAAATAAGAATAAAACTCCAGAAAGTTCCTTTATAATTATATTACAAAAATCTACGATCAATTGAAATATAATCAAATTATTAAAATGAATTATACGTCAAATAATTCGTCTAATCCCAACGCAATTACGAATAAAAATAATACTACTACTAATGATGATGTAATATCTGATCAAGATTTTAGAACTGCTAATCCAAAAGAATTAGTAAGGAATGATGATACTAATCTTGATGATAATACTAATGACACTAAGGAAGTTGATAATAATAAGTATTTTATGGAAATTATTGTATCAGATCCACAAAAAAGACGTAATTCATATTCATATGGGAATAATGATATATTAAATAATGAAACAAATAATAACTCTACTAATTCCAATTCATCGAGTGGACTGTACATCAGTTATCAAATCTCCACCAAGACTAATAATCCAAGATATCATAAAGAAAATATTAATGACAGGACTGAAGATCTTACGAATTTGAAAGATCTTGATAAGAAAATTATTGTTGTCCACAGACGTTATAACGATTTAATAATATTGTATAACGTTCTTACAAATGAATTCCCCATGAGCATCATCCCACCCATTCCTGATAAGAAGATATTAGAATATATATCTGGGGATCGATTTTCCAATAGTTTTACACAAAGAAGATGTCATAGTATACAGAATTTTTTAAGTCGTATATCTAGACATCCAATTTTAAAAAATAGTAATATATTTGAAATGTTTCTAATTAGTAAAGATTGGGAAATATATAAAAAAAGTTTAGGCCATAATACACATACTAATGGTAACGGCAATAGTAATGATTCTAATGGGGTTAGTAATAATCCTTTAAATAATGCTTCTAATAGTGTAGGGTCTACTATTGCCGGATTACATTTAAAAGAAGAAATGATTAGTGATGTTATAATGAATGCATTTAAGAGTGTTAAGCATGAGAATGAAGAGATAACCGAAATCAAAGAGAAAGCTGATAAATTAATCAACAATTTAAATAAGATCAATAAGATTAACGACAAGATTATAAAGAAGAATGATTCTATTATTGAAGATTTCAATAAATTGAGTAATTCTATTGAAAACATTGAAGAAATTGTTAATAATGAAACCTTAGAAAATAAATTAAGTTTAAATTTAAAAGAGTTTAACAAGGGGATTACTAATAACATGTATAATTTAAGAGATCTAAACAAATTTATTGATTATGAATATAATATTGATATCAAGGATATGGAACAATATGTGGAAGTTGTAAAATCCATGATTAAAATTAAAGAACAAAAACAAATTGATTATGAAGAATTAAATGAGTATTTAAATAAAGCCATTAATGATAAGAATAATCTAATCTCTGGTGGTAATTCGAATTCAAGTTCTAACACAACAAGCACCACTAGTTACATAACCAATAAATTGGAAGAATTTGCAGGGATTAATGTCGAGATGAATAAACGTGATAAAGTAGAGAAATTAAATAAAAAAATTGATTCTTTGACTATTGAATTGGAGAAATCAAAGAAAATCGATCTAATTTTTGAAAAGGAGATTCTTAAGGAGATCAAAATTTTTGAAGATTTCAAAACCAACGAGTTATGCAATACGATGAATAACCTTGCTGATCAGCATATTGAGTACTATGAAAAGATGTTAAAGACTTGGGAGGAGATCGAATCCAACTTGCAATAGTCCTCAATATATAACTATGATTTATACATACATATATATATATATATAAAAGATATATTAATATGCATTACGAATGAATTAGGCTGGTGTACGAATCTGTTTATCCAGTTCTTTTATAAAAGTTCTTTCTGGAACTGTATTCAAAAGGTCCCATCGTATAGTTGTGCTATTTATAGATGAAATTTCCGAATCAATTTCTTGAGATGGGAAACTTGCCATATCCAATTTCCGATTGGATTTCAGCCTAGGCAAGGGAGCTGACTTATTCTCTTTATTATAAAACATTCTCAATAAAAGAATCGCCTCCTTATACATCAATCCTTTCAACACTATATAATCCTGTATCTTTAGCACGGTACCATTTCCTCCAAAACGATCGTTACTAGCCCCAAAGACCACTCTTTTGATATTCAACTGTTGTAACAAAGATGCACACATGATACAAGGTTCCACAGTAACATATAGAGTACAATTTTGTAAGAACGAAGAATCGTTTGACACTTTTTCACGGATCAGCTCCATAGCTTGAAACTCTGCATGTGCTGTCCCACGAAGAGATGCATTTGTATAGTTGATCCCATACGAGACTAACTTATTTGTATCATGGTTAACTATTACACAAGCAATAGGCGTCTCGTTAACCTCTAGAGCATATCTAGACAGTTTCACAGCAAGTTCCATCCATTTGCAGTCTACTGGTGGCAGCTGCTGTCCCATACTCTACACTTGTATGTATATATATATATCCTACTTTGCTATATTATATTCTGTTTGTATATATATATATATAATACACTCATTAACTTCAACCATTATAAATCTAGAAAAGATGAGCGGCGATCTCACGAGCACTGCCCAAACAGGCAATTGCGTCGGACATTTCCGGTGTCCCAAATAGGCAACCCCGGCCGTCAGCCGGGTAACAAAAGTCTAAAAAAATCTCGCGCGAGATCCCATAAACGTCCATTCCACAAAAATGAAAAAATTAAAATTCGCGACGCGTCGTGTTTCGCAGAAGGTTCTGGAAAATTCACCAAACTTTCAGAAGCCAGCTGGCAAGAATCACCGAGAATTGGCCCCCATGGCAAAATATCACTAGGCGTTTAGACAGAGCCAAGCCACCGTGGTCTCTGTGAGTTGTTGGTTACACGAGTTTATATATGTATATATATATATATATATATACATATATAGTTTGTATCTCGGTGGCGTTATTGTACGTTTGATATTTGGTATTTGGCTAGTCCGTTCTCAATTCTGGTTTAGTCTGGTTCTATTTATAAACTGTACTAGTCATCTCATCGATTACTCTACGTTTAGTTTACGATCATCAACAATCGTCTATTGCAAAACATAAATAAAGATGTTTAATCTAAGGAAACCTTCGTCGTGGTTGTTACCCCTAACTGCAATCTTATACACATTCTTTTTAGTTGCTTTACCCCTAACTTCTCCAAGAAACTCATTGGTTAATGCTGCTGGTACAGATGAAAACTATGGTACTGTTATTGGGATCGATTTGGGGACCACATACTCATGTGTGGCTGTTATGAAAAATGGTAAGACTGAAATCTTGGCTAATGAACAAGGTAATAGAATTACCCCATCCTATGTTGCATTTTTGGAAAATGAAAGATTAATTGGTGATGCTGCCAAGAACCAAGTAGCATCCAACCCAAAGAACACCATCTTCGATATTAAGAGATTGATTGGGTTGAAGTTCAACGACAGATCTGTCCAAAGAGATATTAAACATTTACCATTTGATATTATCAATGAAAAGGGTAAACCAGTTGTCCAAGTCGATGTTAAAGGTGAATCCAAGAAATTCACTCCTGAAGAAGTCTCTGGTATGATTTTGGGTAAGATGAAGCAAATTGCTGAAGATTATTTGGGTAAGAAAGTTACTCATGCTGTTGTTACAGTTCCAGCTTATTTCAACGATGCTCAAAGACAAGCCACCAAGGATGCTGGTACTATTGCTGGGTTGAACGTTTTAAGAATCGTCAATGAACCTACTGCTGCTGCCATTGCCTATGGTTTAGATAAGACTGATGATGAACATCAAATCATTGTTTATGATTTAGGTGGTGGTACTTTTGATGTTTCTTTGTTATCTATTGAAAACGGTGTATTTGAAGTCCAAGCTACTGCTGGTGACACTCATTTAGGTGGTGAAGATTTCGATTATAAGATTGTTAGACAATTGATCAAGACTTTTAAGAAGAAGCACGGTATTGATGTTTCTGATAACAACAAGGCTTTAGCCAAATTGAAGAGAGAAGCTGAAAAGGCCAAGCGTGCTTTATCTTCTCAAATGTCCACAAGAATTGAAATCGATTCCTTCGTTGATGGTATTGATTTATCTGAAACTTTGACTAGAGCTAAGTTTGAAGAATTGAATTTAGATCTTTTCAAAAAGACTTTGAAACCTGTAGAAAAAGTTTTAAAAGATTCTGGTTTATCCAAGAAAGATATTGATGATATCGTTTTAGTTGGTGGTTCTACTAGAATTCCAAAGGTTCAAGCTTTATTAGAACAATTCTTTGAAGGTAAAAAGGTTTCTAAGGGTATTAACCCTGATGAAGCTGTCGCATTCGGTGCCGCTGTTCAAGCTGGTATTTTATCTGGTGAAGAAGGTGTTGAAGATATTGTCTTGTTAGATGTTAATGCCTTAACTCTAGGTATTGAAACTTCTGGTGGTGTCATGACTCCTTTGATTAAGAGAAACACTGCTATCCCAACAAAGAAATCTCAAATCTTCTCTACTGCTGTTGATAATCAACCAACTGTCATGATTCAAGTCTATGAAGGTGAAAGAGCTATGGCCAAGGATAACAATTTATTAGGTAAATTCGAATTGACTGGTATTCCACCTTCTCCAAGAGGTGTTCCACAAATTGAAGTCACTTTTGGTTTAGATGCCAATGGTATTTTAACTGTTAGTGCCACTGATAAGGGTACTGGTAAATCTGAATCCATTACTATCACCAATGATAAGGGTAGATTATCTCAAGAAGAAATTGAAAGAATGGTGGAAGATGCTGAAAAATTCGCTCAAGAAGATGCCAATTTAAGAACTAGAATTGAAAACAGAAACAAATTAGAAAATTACGCTCATTCCTTAAAGAACCAAGTCAATAATGAATTGGCTTCCAAATTGGAAGAAGAAGATAAAGAAACTTTATTGGACGCTGTTAATGATACTTTAGAATGGTTAGATGACAATTTCGAAACTGCTGAAGCTGAAGAATTTGAAGAAAAATATCAATCTTTATCTCAAGTAGCTTACCCAATCACTTCTAAGTTATACGGTAGTGCTGGTGAAGGTGCTTCATCAGGTGGTGCTGCTTATGATGATGATGATTTATTCGACGATGATGATGATGGAGATTATTTCGAAAATGATGAATTGTAATTTTGAAATTTTGAAATTTCAAAATCATCTTGTCATAATAAAAACCAACAACTACAATCTTTAAAAAAAATTCATTGAAAAAGAAACACAGCAACAAAAAATTTAAAAAATAAATTAAATGATTTAAACCATATTTTGCTATTCAACATGATAAAGAAACAAAAATATATATACGGAAATTATGATTAAAAAATAATTGAAATCTTATTTCTGTTGGTACTTGTACTTATACAATTTTTTTATATAACTTACTTACTTTCCATATTTCATATTTACATCATATTAATTAACATACCTTCTTATAATTAATAATATTTGTTTGTATTACATTAAATTTAAAATATATGCCGATATATATATATATATATATATAACGAAATTGGTTTGGAGTTTTCAATTGCATACGTAAACGATTTCAAATTTATTTAATACGATAACATCGCCACTAATTAGCTCTACATATCTAGATTTCGGTATTACCATATCATTAATTAATGTATCAATTTTACTACAATTTAAATCCATCAAGTATAATTTCAATTCACCGTTAATCTCTCTAAATTGTAAAACACATTGTTGTTTAGCTAATTTTTCATCTTTTAAAAGGATATCAGCAACAACTATGTCTTTTCCTTTTACAGTATCTTCATTTTCCACTTCAATCTTATCTCTTCCTATAAGATAATGTTTTTGATCATATAATTCTATTTCTTCAATAGGCTTTTCAGAAACATTATCTTTAGATTTCATTGAGTCAGCTGTATTCTTAAATATAGATATTTTAAATATTTTCTCTGATGAAGTTGGATATTTTGAATAATATATTTCAGGACTAGTGCTATCAGAAGGGTCCACATGTAATATATGAACCCCTTCAATATTATTAGAATCCAGCTCTAATAATCCTGATGGTTTAAAATCTGGTAAGATTCTAGTCACTAATTTCTCATTATTATGATATTGGTTTGTTTGATAGGAGCGGCGACCATCATCGTACCTGTCGTATCTATTATGGTATCTGTTATTATATCTATATCGGTTCTGAGATGAGTCCTTATCCGAATCTCTGTTATTATATCGCGTCCTTTTATACATTATTATGTTCCAGTCTGCCTAATTTCAAAATATTTATTTAGTCAATCTATGATATAATAAAATTCTTTTAATCTCTCTTCATAATTAAATGAAATTCTCACTTGAGTCCTTGCCGAGCTTATTTAAAGAAATAAACCTAGTTTTCCAGAAATTAAAAAAGAATGTTTGTTTTTAAAATATTTTAGTCTAAATGTGTAAATTTATTTCATCATTATTCAGGCTAATCGTTCCAACAGGATATTTACTTTTTATGCTTTTAGAAACTAATGATTTGTTTTTATTTTTTGCTACATAGTAATCATTTTAGTTTATACTAGTTTATATAAATGTACGGATGCAGTTTTCTTAAAAAATCGCGTTTCAGTTAAAAAAAAATTTCATTTAAATCATCTCATCACTAAATTAATTTTTAATGAAACCTTTTAATATGGAATGACTTAAAATAATAACATTATAAAAAATAAGCCTATTAAATTTATTGATTTATAACACTATTAAATAGCTATAAATTCAACATAAAAAATGGCTAAGAAAGAGCAAAAATCAAAAACCTCTCAACGTAAAGAGCAACGTAAAAGAGAACAAGATTATATTAGAGAGTTGGAAACACGTATTGAAGAATATAACCCAAAAAATTCGAATGCAGTATTTTTTAAAGATTTACCGATAAGTAATGCCACTCTAAGAGGTTTAAAAGAAGCTTCTTTCGTTAAGTTAACTGAAATTCAAAAAAATTCAATTCCTATCTCATTAAAAGGATATGACGTATTAGGCGCTGCTAAGACGGGTTCTGGTAAGACATTAGCGTTCTTGATTCCTGTCTTAGAAAAACTATATAGAGAAAATTGGACTGAATTCGATGGCCTTGGTGCTTTAATTATTTCTCCAACAAGAGAGTTGGCAATTCAAATTTATGAAGTTTTATTAAAAATTGGTTCACGCACTTCTTTTTCAGCTGGTTTAGTGATCGGTGGTAAAGATGTTAAATTTGAATCTGAAAGAATCTCTAGAATTAATATCTTAATTGGGACACCGGGTAGAATTTTACAGCACATGGATCAAGCTGTTGGTTTAAATTTAAATAATTTACAAATGCTAGTCTTAGATGAAGCAGATAGATGTTTAGATATGGGTTTCAAAAAAACATTAGATGCTATTGTCAATAACTTACCTATATCAAGACAAACTTTATTATTTTCAGCAACTCAATCTCAATCGTTGGATGATTTGGCTAGATTATCATTAACTGATTATAAATCAATTGGTACTTTGGATATTGTTAAGGAAAATGAAACTGGTGCTTCAGCAACACCTGAAACTTTACAACAATCTTATATTGATGTACCTTTGCAGGATAAACTGGATACCCTTTTCAGTTTTATAAAGACTCACTTAAAGAATAAAATGATAATATTTTTATCATCATCAAAGCAAGTTCATTTCGTATATGAAACTTTTAGAAAATTACAACCTGGTATCTCATTAATGCATCTACATGGTAGACAAAAACAAAAGGCAAGAACTGAAACTTTAGATAAATTTAGCCGAGCACAGCAAGTCTGTTTATTTGCTACTGATGTTGTTGCAAGAGGTATCGATTTCCCATCTGTTGACTGGGTTGTCCAGGTTGATTGCCCTGAAGATGTCGATACATATATTCATAGAGTAGGTAGATGTGCTCGTTATGGTAAACAAGGTAAATCTCTAATTATGCTAACACCAACTGAAGAGGCTGGGTTCTTAAAGAGATTAGCCTCCAAAAAAATTGAGCCAAAAAAATTGGTAATTAAGCAATCTAAGAAAAGATCAATTAAACCACAATTGCAATCTATTTTATTTCAAGATCCTGAATTAAAATATTTGGGACAAAAAGCCTTTATTTCTTACGTTAAATCGATTTATATTCAAAAAGATAAAGAAGTTTTTAAATTTGATGAGTTACCAGTTGAAGAGTATGCAAATTCTCTAGGTTTGCCAGGTGCTCCAAAGATTAAAATTAAAGGTATGAAATCAATAGAACGTGCAAAACAAAAGAAGAATGCTTCAAGGTCATTAATGGCACTATCAAAGATGAATGAAGATGGCGAACCTGAAAATATTGACAAGTCTACGGATGAAGCTAAACAAGAAACAAAAGTTAGAACCAAATATGACAAGATGTTTGAACGTAAGAATCAAACTATCTTAAGTGAACATTATTTAAATATTACCAAACAACAGGCTAATGATGATGAAGATGATGATTTCATGACTATAAAACGTCAAGACCATAAATTGGTAGAGGAAGAGTTACCGGATTTAATTGTACCTACTTCCAAAAGATCTCAAAAGAAGGCCTTATCAAAGAAAGCGTCATTATCATCAAAGGGAAACGCTACTAAAATGGTTTTCGATGATGATGGACAAGCCCATCCAATTTATGAATTAGAGGGTGAAGAAGAATTTATTAATAAAGGTAGTGCTGAGGATCAAAAGAAGGAATTTTTAGCCAAAGAAACTGAAGTAATGAATGAGGTTGATATTGAAGATAAACAAGTTGCAAAAGAAAAGAAGCAAGAAAAGAAAAGAAAAAGATTAGAAATGTTGAGAAAAGAAATTGAAGATGAATATGCAGAAGAATATGGAATTAATGAAGAGCCTGAAAATGAAGCTTTCCTTGGTACTGGTAACTTAAGTGATGATATGGAGAGTGATTCTGATGATGATTCGCGTACCAAAAAAGAAGTTTCATATAAAAGAAATAATGAATCTGATTACGAAGGTGAGTATGATGATAACATTATCGAGATGGAAGAGCCAAACACTCTGGAAGATTTAGAATCTTTGACTGCCAAGCTGATTGGTAATTAGGAACCGTTGATATTAAATAGTTGCAAGTTTTTTTTGTATTTGTATAGCCCTGCACTCAACATTGTATATTATTAGCCTTTAATAGAAAGTTTTGCATTTAATGTTAGGTTCAATTGATTTAAAGTATTGATATGAATTCGATATTGTTCTGATTATTTCTTAATTTAATTGCTGGTAGTCCGAATGTATTGCAATAATTTATTGGTTACCTTTCCATAAATTAGAATATATTAATTTATTTTTTGCAATCGAAAGCTGAGTACTAACATCACATTTTGTTTGCCATATAGCGTTAGTTTTTTTCAAAAGACATCCTATTAGAAAATTCCGTACTCTTAAAGTTACATTATTATTCTTGAAAAAGGTCATCACTGAAAAAGTAAAAAAGCAGCGAATGTTAATAAGATTAAACTATGCAAATTCAATAAAATACTAGACCGTGTTCAAAGTATATTTACAATAATAATGTCCTTTGAGAGTCAAATAATAAAGTCGAGGCCATTCTTTAACAAACAACAAATTAGACGACTACAGAAACATACTATTAATAACAAATTAAATTATGAAGTAAATAAAACACAGATACTCAATAAAGTTAATAAGATATGCTATGAGTTAAAATTTCCAAGGTGTACACTAGAAACCTCTATTTATTTCTATCAGAGATATTATCTATTTAATAAATTTGAATCTGAGTATTGTTTCATTGTTGGAGTAAGTTGTATCCTATTAAGCTCTAAGCAAATGGAAACTGTTAAAAAAATAAATGAGATTTGCTCTGTAGCACTAAAACTAAGAAATACTGAAGCTGAAAATATGTCAAATCAAAACGCCAAAATAAACCCAGAAGTACTTGAAAACTTCAAAAAAAGAGTTATACAAATAGAACAACGAATTTTAGAAAGCTGTTGCTTTGATTATAGAATTTATTATTTGAATCATGGTATTAATTTGAGTGAAAGTTTAATATTAATCGGTAAAGACTTGAAGGTCGATAAAGAAGTATGTAAACTAGGTTGGATAATTTGTTATGATGTTTTAAATACCGAATTAATATTGATTTTACCAGGATTTTTGATATCATTTGTAATTTTGAAGATATCTTCTGAAATATTTCAACTACATTACAAAGAAAGCAATTATGAATCACCTTTTTTTGACACCGATAAATATAGTATTAGAAAAGATTTTTCTGATGAGGCCTATTTTACTATATTAAATATGTATATTAATAAATTTGATTCTTTCGAAATTAAGAATTATAACAAAATATCATTAAGCATAGAGACCTTTATGAAGCTTAAAGAGGTAGCAGGAGAGGAGAGTGGTATTTCAATGCTCAGTGAGGATCAATTAGATTTGGATAGTTACATAAATGAAATTAGAGATTTCAACATAAAGGAAAGACGATATGTTTTAGACAGTACTATTATTGAAAATGAAATTAAATAGAGCTACTAAATTTGCTAACCTTAAATAGAATTAAAATTATTGTAGAAAATCCAAATTGACTTTTTAGCCATCTTTTTAATAAGTGTCTACCTAAAAGAATTTGTATTAGTCATTTATTGAATATCATCATTTGGATTTGATTTATTAGAATAGTATTTTTACTAATAATAATAATAATAATAATAATAATAATAATAATAAATAATAATAATAATAATAA
>NC_020188.1:848548-931045 GCF_000315915.1 Henningerozyma blattae CBS 6284
AATTATTTATAGTAAACGATTAAAAGTATAGAATACAATTAATGATAAGTTTATAGATATTCTCATCAAATTTAATGAGGTTTTTATAATATCATGTATCTCACTTCCTCTTGTTATTAGAAAAATGAAGCTTTACAGGAGATTTATATAGGCAACTTCCATCTATTCACAATACATGTTTGAGAAATTCTATCCAATTGTTACCCTCTTGATACCGTACAACTACTGGTATTATGTGTCGTGAAGCACTTTAATGCTAAAGCCAACTGTTGGAAAGATCACCATAAGCAGATATACGCTCACCAAGTATAGCCTTTCAAGATAATGACCTATAGTGCCTATTTGAGTCCTAGAAGAATGTATTAAATAATGAACTCGACTTGTTTTAAATTATTCATTACTTGTTCATTTTCATCACCTGTAAAAAATGACTGGATTAAAACCCCAGGAAGTAAGCTAGAAATGCAACCTGTATAAATGGACATCCTGCGAATAAAATATTCAAGCCCATACTCCAGTAAAAAGAGAACTAATTTATTTTTGCAAATGGAGAGTTAATAGCCAGTTTTTATTTCAATGAAGATCTTATATATCGAGTATATAATTGAGTTAACTTTGTACTGATTGCAAAATGACGCATTATCCCAAGAGAATCATGAATTAGTATGGCATATGTTGGATCTAATATATTACACAGTAAGTGGTACTTTTTTAAAACCTATATATCTCAAGTGTCATTTAAATATGACTTTTTTGCCATTGAATAATTTAGATAGAGAAGAGTATTTTTAAGGACAAAAATGATCTACTAAGAATGCTAAGAAACTACGGGTTACGTAAATATATATAATATAAAAACATCAAATCCTCAAATTGAAGTGTATTTTACATTTTACCACCACTCTTATTATATAGCTAAGTCAATTAAGTTTACTCTTGTTCTTTATAGCTAACCATTAAATAATAATTGTAAAATATAAATTAGACCACTATCGTTACAGTAAGGACTAAGACCCAAATATATGGACAGTTAATACTTCTACATGGTTATTGTGTTACTATAAACTAAACTGCTTCATAATTAAAGTATAAAGTAGTAAATTAATTAAATAGATTGCCAAAAAGAACTAAATTCATCACGATTTACAATTATTTCAAATTACTATAAAAAAAATTTTGTATAATGTAATAACATTATCTTTTCTTTTTAATAAATTATGCGATGCAGTTAATTAAAGGTTAATAATTACAACCTTCGTTAAGGGTTTATGTGACATGTGTTTCCCTTAAGTAGTAGATACAGGAATTTAACTAATTGGTAAATGATATATTTCAACTAAAAATTCATTTCAAAAAATTAGTAACTTTTTCAAAATATATTTCAGGAGCAATTGTAAAATTAGAAACATTTATGAAATCCATATCAATTATCTTTGAAGGGAAAAACGTATTGCCATATATTTGATCAATGCAAGGAGTAATAATTGGTGTCATGATATTTCCATTTTCAAATCGTCTATATATTTGGCCACTCCAGCCAAAACCTGTACCCTTACTGAAGATCATATCAAAATTTTTATTCAATGTATCTAGAAATTTTTGATAGCAATCATCATACGTACAAAGTACTGTATTTTTCAAAATTTCGTTGCTAAAATTACATTTAGTTAAATTAACCACGCTTAAGGCTTTAATTAACTCAGGGTCATCTGTCACAAATTTCTCTTCAAATTCTAACTGATTTAAAAGATATATTTTGAAAACTTTTAAATAATCATATCTATTCTTATACCATTTAGGTATTGATTTAGCAACCTCATGAAAAGAAAGTTGTCTATTAGGTGAAAAAAGTTTGAAATACTTCATATTAGGTCCATGGTTATTTGGTTTAATAATATTTTTTTCACTTTCTTCTTTTAAATACCTTTCAAAAAAATATTGTGATTTCCTATAGCCCTCTAAGTCATTCCAAATTAAATCATGTACTGGGTAATGCATCGGAAACTTAGGTTTCTGCATCTGATCCTTTGGAAATTGGTATTTTGCAGATTCCCTTGACATATATAGACAGTATGTTGCATTTACTAAGGCAGTCTTTAATGTTGTAAAAGGCCATTTTAATTCAAAAATACTGTATTCAGTTTCAAAACAGCCCAGTCCTGAAATTATTGAAGAGAGCTCCGCTGGCAGTAATGAAGCCTTCAAAGATAGGTTTGACAGATCCACAATGGATTCAGATGACTTTTGATCTTCTGATAATGTAGAAAATATTTGAACAAACATCTGAATATAGGATGCAGCCTTCAAGTAGTGAATAATTGGAATTCTTAAAGAAGGTTTCATATAGATATTATTTACATTTTTTACTCTTTTCAGGAACGGTGGAAGAAATCTTTCAACAATTGTGTCATCTAAGTAAAACGAGTTGACTTTTTGACCTCTTATTTGAGTTACATAGTTATCAACTTCGTACACTTTTACTTGCAGAGGATCTTGTAAGTCTCTAAGGAGTTTAGGCTTTACTCTAAATCCAAATATTGAGCGGAAAAATTGTTTTTGCATTTCGACAGTAGGATTTTCAATTAACCTATTTTGATTAATTATCTCTTGTTGTTTATCAATGAATGCAATAAATTTCTCTTCATGTAACCGAGGATCTTCAGAAAAATTCTCTTGTATGTTGGGAATTGGTTGGGAATCACTTTGATTCACTCTTGGCCTCACTCTTCTTGAAGGTGTATCACTATCCTCTCTTGAGTGTTGGATATTTTGTGAATAGTTTTGATCTCTTTGTAAATTAGACCTATGCAGTGGTTGTTGCGCATTCTGAATATTAGCATTCATATTAGAACTTTGATTCTGATTTGCGACTTCAGAATCATCAAGTACTGGATACTCTTGTCCCCCTAATATTTGTCCATTTATTATGGGATAGTTTATTATCTGCCCATTATCCCATTTTTCTTGTAATATTTGATCTTGAATAGTTAAATCAGTGGGTACCTGAATTTGTGAAATATTGCTATTTATCATTTGTTCCTCTAGTATATAGCCTGGTAAAATTCGACGATTTATTATTGGGTAATACACCACAGTTCCATCAGGCCTTTGCTGAGGTAAAATTAAATCATGAAGTGGTCCGACAATTGGATCTGCATTCCGGTTTGCTAGTTGACTTGTGTTATATTGCCTTAGATTCTGATTTGGCGCAATGTCAATATATGGATTAGAGATCCGGTTAGTTCCATTAATTTGTGGTTGAACAGTAGTTTGAGTCTGGTTGTTAGATGAGTTGGTATTTGTGAATGAAGTATTAAATAATCCTTGTAACCCTTGTTGCTGTATTGTTTGTTCTTGAAACAGATTATCATTATAGAATTGATCTGTATTTGATAGGAAATTTTCCCTTGTAACAGGAGTTGTCGCCTCTGGTGGAATAAATTCCTGAAAATTTGAGAATGGATTCATATGTTCGTTCTGAAAGTCTGCTCTTCCGAGGTAAGGATCAGATGGAGATGTGCTTAGACCCATTTTTAGTTATTTAATATTTTATTATTTAGCCAATTGATGATTTGTGGATAGCAAAAGAAATAATTTTTAACACTAAAACGCTAGCCTTTAAGTAGTTCTACTAATCTTGTTATTGTTGATTTTCATTATACCTCTCTTGATAATATATTTCTTCCTTTGATAATTCTTAAATAGCTTTTATTTTTTCTTAATTTGTGTCACATCATGGGTTTTCCTTTTTGGAAGGCAATATTAATTTAAAAAAATATTGAAAAGTTGAAAAACTGAAAACAAGTATAATAATTATAAGCCAATTTTCAAAAGCCTAATAGATATCTATACTATTAATCTATTAAAATCTAAGTAAAAACTTTTCAAAAAAAAAAAAATAAAAAAAACATATTTGGGATTCTATATAATTAATTAACGGATGATGATCCACATTTTTCTAACAAGAACTTATATCTGTTAGCCCTTTGGTAATCAAATTGTATCAATTTGGTTAAATATTCAACAATAATTGATGTATCATTTGCAGTGAGTTTTTCTATATTAATTAGAAGCTTTAAACACCAAATATTTTCTTTCCCAGAAAATTCTAATTCGTCATTATTAATCATTTCAATTTTTTCCTTCAACTCAATCAAATTGATTGCAGAAGTATAATTATTGATGAACCAATTCATGTAATACCAAATTGATTGATCTTCAGGATCTGTAAACATTGCGTTAACGATATAGTCCACTTCTTTCTCGATACTTGCTAAATCTTTGTTAGTCTTTAAAATAGTTGGCAATAACAAAGTTCTTTGATGCCATGCAGAAAAATTTGAAATATCTTTATTTATCATTGTAGTAGAATAAATGAACTGACTTTCAATATTTGTTTTATCTGTCATTTTATTAATTTCATCTGTTAGCACTCTTTTATAGTGCCAAGCATGAAAATTTCTACTATCCAAATCAAGTAATTTATATACCATTTTCAATTCATTCTCCCACGTAGCTAATCTCTCTTGTTTAGGATAGTTTTGTAAAATCCATAATCTATAATTCCAAATCCAATAAACTTTTGGATAATCCTTTAAAATTTGTAATAATAAATATAATTCATTTTGCCAAAATTTTATATCTAGTGAATCGTATAAGCTTAAGATAATCGATCTTCTATAATTCCAAATCGTATTAAACTCAGGATTTTGTTTTAGTAAAGTTTCAGTTAATTCTAAATGATTTAGGTCATAGATCTTTTCGTGTTTACCTTTTAACAAGGTATCATTCAACGATTTATATTGTTTAATCTTGATAGCATCATTTTTTCGTTTCAACTCTAATTGTTCTTTGGACCAATTGCGTCTTTTAATCCCATGCATTGTTATGTTGAATTTAACCTTTAATTTTGCAATGATTATTAAGTTTTGTAATATAATTTATAAGATTAAGCGGGTTCTTTTCTGTATTACCTATTATTATCTATTTCGGAATTTTAAGAATTTTACTTATACGGATCTATCAATATGTTCATTCCTCGATAAAAATATACTTATAAAAGCATGAAACTTTACTGATTGAGAGATCTTCCTCAAAGATGTAGATCATTGAAATTAACTTCCAATATCGAATATCGATAGTATTAGTAATACTTGAAATGTCTCAGAATAGCAAAAATAATTCTCAAGAGCTATCACTTCGAGGCTCTGCCAAAAAAATTGTGGAATTCTTTGAAATTACCCTAGGTTTTATACTATATCAGCGTGGTGTATATCCACAAGATGAATTCGTCCCAGTTACACGATATGGTATGTCTCTACTGCGTCCAGAATCGCCTGATCTAAGAAAATACATCAGGACTGTCCTACAACAAGTTCAGCGTTGGGTAGTTAAGGGTGACTGTTCCAAGCTGTTATTATGTCTTGTCGATACTGATTCAGGTTCTACCATTGAGCAATGGGCATTCGGGATAGACATATCTGAAAGTGGGAGTAATTCTAACGAAGATGAATCTGCAGATAATAGAATAAATGAGGAAGAAACTAAACAACAAATACGAGCTTTGCTGCGTCAAATTACTTCTAGTGTTTCTTTTTTACCACAGCTTGATGAGGATGCCGAGTATTCATTTTGTGTTTTATGTCATACCAATGCAAGTGGAGTTGTTCCGAAGGACTGGGGTGACGCTTCGATGTCAACGGCCATTGTTCATGGTTCCAATAAAGAGACTGTTCAATTAAGAAATTTTGCTACATCAGACCATACCATCCAAGCAAGTGTCACTTATTCATCTGGTAAATAGCAGGCTATTATTAGGAAGATTTACGTATTTTAGTATCTCTTGGCATATCGTCACTATTACGTATGAAATAGTTGATGCCTTAACTATATAGAAATATACATATATATTGCATTCTTGCATTTAAATACCCATTTCACTTAGTAATTCCCTCCAACTACTACCGACCAATGCACGCATATTACGTTCATGTTCTATAACTTGCTTTCTATTCCATGCATACACAAAAAGATCAGTAGTTCCTTCAATTTTTTGCTTGGTTTGATCTTTTTCTTTCATAGTGGTACCAGTGATACCTTCTGTATTCTTAGATTCACTCAACTCTAAATAAAAAACGCTCCAATGTTGTTTCCAAATACTAACATCCCATGAAACACCTTTTAATGCTAATGTCATTGTCCATATTAGAATATTATGGTTATTCTTCGTTAATCGTTTATATGCTTCATTATAATCCTCAGAACTATCTACCGGGGTTATAAGTAGCTTAATGAAGTTTATAATTTTTTCAATGTTATTTGTTATATGTCTATCGATTGTCTTTTTATTGTTACTATATTTTAAATAACTGTGCATTGTCTGTTTTAGTAGTTCGCAATCCAATAATAATTGTTCTCCAATGTTATTAACTTCTATACTATTCATACTAATATTTTTTAACGTAGCTGTTGATGTAGCAGTTGTACTAATTGGTCTATTACCATAAGGAGGCTTCGGAAGTAAAAGTTTGATAATATGGTAGGTAAATTCTTGACTTATCATCTCAATCAGTTTATCAAGAAAATTCCACTTATAGACTTCTCTATTGAAACCTTTTAAGATTTTATCAATTATGTTTTCATTTCTTTCTGTAACTTCGGTCTCTAAATTGTGAACTTGCATGCTTTTTCTCATTGTAACCATATATCTGCTATAATCTTCAATTAAAATCCTTTTCCAATCGACATTATCGAACTCTCTCCAAATGAATTGTAATTCACTCCCAATAATACGTTTCATTAACACTTTATTGCCCTTATTTAAAATTTCTTCATATACTTTATCCAGCTTGCTAAAAATTTTGTTACATTTGTCATTACCTGTTAATTCTTGAATTTTATCTTGCAATTGTTTGATTGTAGTATTGCAATAATCGGCAGTATTGATTAAAAGAATTGTAAATTTGATTGTTTCATCTTTATTATCAATGGCTACATTATCAGGTATTAGTATTGGGTATAAAATTTTATTACAGTATTCAATCAACCATTTACAAAAAAGCCTGCTCATTTCTTTTATCAGATTTTCATTTTCTTTACCTTTATTGTTTGTGTTTATAGAATTTGTTTCGCCTGTTAGCTCAATTGTTTGTCTTAAGATGTTACGGTAGTTACGAAATAAATCAGCGCTAGAGGGAACTACAGTATAATTCTCTTGGTTTTCATCAGAATCACTCGAGGTGCCCATACGTAAATACTTTAGCATATTGTCTTTCATAATTTTATCTTGATATTGAATCCATAAAACTAAATAAGGTTCAAAAGTTTTTGAAATTTTGTCACATTTTAATTGTTGTGAAAATCTAACATCAATATATTTTTCAAATTCAATAGTTGTTTGCATACAATTCATAAATAGATCAATTTTTTTACTGCCTACGGTATTAGTAGACACTGAACTTGAATTTGTTGTTGAGAATTCTCTTTTTAACAAAATTTGAAGATCTTTTATTGTCTTTTCATAAAATAAAGTGGTTAGTCGAATTGACATTTTCCATTCTACTTTAAAAAATTTATTATAATCGGTATTAAACTTATTTAAAATTTTTTTAAAATAAATATATCTTCTTGATAAATTTTCCAAACTACCTGCTTCGTCATCAATTTGAAAAATTTCATTAATTTCATACATCAATTTGTTTAATATCTCATCAATTAATTTTATCTTTAAGCCTTCTTTGCTATTATTGTCTATAATTTCACAAGCACCAGATTTCAATTCTTTCTCCCAATGTGACATTGCTTCCTCACCTAAAGTAGAATTATTATTATTAATAATTTTTTTGAAGATATTCAATATATTATCAAAAATTTCTACATTTAGTTTATTAATGTTATTAATTAACTGGTTAATCATATCAATATTTTTAAACTTAATGAAATTATTTTCCATTAATGAATTCATTATCTTATATGATGAAATCATGGCAATAAATGATCTTTTATGGCTTAAAACTCTACAGTCATTATAACAATCGATTAATATTTTCAAATTCTGATAAAAATTCAAACTGGATGTTAAATTTTTTTTACTTTGATCTAATTCATTAATATTTACAGTGAAGTCGTTAATATTCGAGTTCGTACTATCACTAATTTCTCTAATTTTATTTAAATTATTAAATATTTCTTTCATCCCAATTTCGTCAGCTGACATGTTATAATTGTGATTTTCCATTAAATTCTCTTCGATCTCATTTTTCAATTTTAATCTATAATTTTTTGTTAAATTAATCAATGAATCAATATTTTCAATAGATTCTCTTTGGGCCAAAATGATTGTAATATCTTCAATTGGATCATAATCTTTTGAAGTAGAAATCATTTCGATCTTCTGAACTCTAGTGAAAAAAATGCAACTAGAATAAACTACTATTTGTATGATATAATCTGGTTCTGAATAACAATATATTCCTACATTTGTATATTTTTAATGACGGTCTTTTTAAAAACTATTAAAGGGGAATTTCAATTCTCAAACAAAATGAAGCGTTACCCGGCAAAAACTATTTTAAGTAACTATCTTAAACTTAAAGTATATATATATATTAGCTTTTTATATCAGAAACGTATTTTTAAATATTTGGATTGAAGTACATAAAACAGTTGGATTGTAAATTCTCTCTTTACCTTCTGTTTTTTTTAATTTTTGATATATTGTAAAGAAATATTTAAATTTTTTAATTATGATTGTTTTTTTTCCAAATCAAAAGCAACTTAATATAATTTGTAATTAACTTTTTCACTCAAGTTTTTCCAGTTTAATATTTAGAAGGCTAGTTAAATTTCTTGTATTGTAACAATAACTAATATTAGAACTATTTCATTAAATACAACTCAACAAAAATATCAGAATTGAATTTCATACAAAATTAAGCTACCAATAACAAACATTCAAAACAGGGTAAACAACACAACAAAGTTAAATACTCTTAGAAAAAATCATCTAGTAAACATGAATCAATGTTCTTTGTCTTTGCTGAGAATATTAATGTAAATTATTACGTGCTAAATAACAGTTATTTTACATTTTTATTCATCCAATTTTTTTTTTTAGAATTTTCATAATAATCAAGAATGGCAAAATAAAAATTTTAATATAAGAATAATTTTTATTAATAGAATTATATATTCCTATCATATGTATAATATTTGAAAATTTGTCATAAAAAAATAAATTCAGTATCAAAAGTTTAAAAAGAAATATCAATAAACAAATATTAAAAAATAAATTAACACTCGGGACAAAAAAAGAAATGCTCCGGGGAGAGGTTCGAACTCTCGACCTTCAGATTATGAGACTGACGCTTCTTACCGACTGAGCTACCGGAAGCTACGGTTTTCTATGTATTTATTGTATACCAACTTAGGAGTACGATACATTTGAATAGTAACTACCAAAACTTAACTTAACAACCTTATTAACTTAACACCAGTTAATACTTCGAACTTACGAATATAATTGTTGTTCTTTTTAAACTAAATAACTATATGAAAGAACTATAAATTTATGTCTTAAGTCTCGAAAAGCTGGCCTTTAAATACTTTTCAAAGGTCAACGCCAGCTTTTCCATTTTACTTTAATTGGACTGTTTGTAAACTTCCTTACAAGGGTAGGAGTGCACAGTTTAATTAATGCTGGCTAACTAGTAGAGATTATGCATCGAACCGATATTCACAGGTATGCAACTAGCAGTTGCTCAGTGTTATGTATAATTTCTAGTTAGCAACTTGTAGATGAGTATAAAGTCAATCTCGTCTACAACATGATTTTTTGTAATACGAGACTAACAGGACAAGGATGGTGTTTCAGAGTTCGGATGGTACTGAGATCAGTAGTTACAGGTTGTATTACACAAGATTATTGTATCTCCCCTTAGTCCTTCTCTATATAGTATATAATAGTATATTGATCTATACATGCTCCTTAGATACTTCTTTAGAGCTAGTCAGTTCTGGGTGTATAGTTACAAGATACGGTACCCTCATTGAAGCCTGGGTGTCATTCTTACTAATAGGTGTCCGAGATGAACCAGAAGTGGGTGCAGATTCAGTGGTTACAGTTGATGTTCCACGCCTACTGAATAGTTGTTTCTCAGCTGTGGTCAGCTGATCTGTCCTCTCTCGAGGCTTCTCTTGTACTGATTTCTTGTAAGTATTACGTGAAAGGCGACGGCGCTTAGACGGTTTTACAACATGATTGTGTTGATCTTGGACCAGGCACTAACCTCAGTTAGCCAACTGAAACATTCAAATTCTTATACACCCTAATGCTCTATATACTTCCAATCTAGTATATCAACTCTTCTAGATATAAAATACTTCAAGACTCGTGCATCCTACTTATCAACAATACGTTACGCATTGCTCCAATCAATACTTCAACACTGTCTTAACATACAAGGCATATTAATCACGAGCCTCATAACCAAGAGGAAAATCCTGTTGCAAAGGATATATTGTTTAAATAACATCTTGTTTTATCTCACCCCTCATGTTATGTGTTTGTCATCCAAACTTAAAATCATATATAAACCATATCAAACCATAATTCTTTAGATCTTAGTGCATGACTCTCCTCAATAATAATAAACCACTTAACAAGTCGTGTAATCATTCTATATTCTTCTTTATATTCTTTCTCTTCCTTATTTAACTTAGCATTAACTACTGCTTGAGTCATATCTCACCACTGAGCTGCTATTTCTCTTCTATTACTAACTTTATATAGTGTCTTATCTTATCCTAGACACTGTTTCTTTCTTATCTTTCTCATATCATCTCATTCTTTGTTGACCCATCTTTATCAACAATTGTTTCGTTAAAGAAACGGTATATATCTAGTAAGATATTGACATTAGTTGCTTTCCTTCAATTATCCTATTCTTTAAATGCTATTTTTTGAGATGTTGTCTAGTCTATTTTGTGTGGAATACCAGGTGAACTGAACTTAAATTTAAATTATTCTTGTAACTTCTTTTATGCTGGCAAACCTTGCGACACAAGGTATTAGAGCATCACTATATCATATATTTTTGTTATAAAATGTTCTAAGAATTACCAAATGTCTCTTGCATCTAAAAATGACTTATCAAAAAGGAGAAAGCTACAAGGGCTGGTTATATGACTACTTGTGAGATACAATAATTCACAGAAGGTAAAATCCAATAGATAGTTACTAATCAGGTTTCTAATCCTTCTAAATTATTTAGTAAAGAAGCTACCAATGTTATAATAAGCCCTCTTCATTAAGTAACTCCGTATCCATCTTATCACTTTATCCGTGACGTATGTATAGAGGGTTCTGTAACTTGATTTATGACAATATTTTTCTTATTTTAAAGTTAATGAAATTGATGATTTGATACCGTAATATCTACTTCAACCATGTACCAATGCTACAAAAAATATAACCTCCAACTAACAGTCCAAGGAGAAAGGCATAAGGAGATGAATATTTTTGCTATATAGGAGAAGATTGGTTAGAACTTGATGAATTTTTTGTAGAATTATACTAAGGAGATCAGGAAGTAATGACATCTGATAAAATTGTCTTACTAGTAGACAGGTGGGGCACAATTAGTGGAACAGACAGTTTTCCGAATAATCACATTAACAGAAGTATATAAAACTTGTAGGGAAAACACTTTTTGACCTTAATCAAAAGTAAGGGAAGAGAAGTTTAAAGACATGTTTCAATTTAACTCTACTAGAATTACGGTCAGACCTTCTAAACTGCCGTTACTTATTAAATGGTCATTAAACTAACTTCATTCATTTAAAGCTAGTAGATGATACTGTAAAGAAAGGTTACTATATAATTCTCTAGTTTTATAATATCCGAGTTTAGCTCAATCGTACCATGAGTATTTTCTCGTTATTTATTTTCTTGTCAGTGGCTTCACTCTTAGCATTGTGCCATTAATATGACTCCTCGGGTCTCCTAGAGACTCTGTCCTTTCTAGCTGTAAAACATTTCCAGGTATTCAACAAAGTCAAGTGATTTTTTTTTTATTTTTTTTTGGCAAGATTCCAATAAACGAACTATTATCTGATTGTAAAATAAATTAGATACAAAAAGGTTCAACTTTGTCTGGAAAATCAAATCTCAGTCCAAACCAATAACCTAAATAACTCAAATCAGTAAAGTTGATTATTTTTTCTCGAGACATGAAACATATGTTTAAAGTTGAAGAGCCAAAGTTGTGGCTAAAAACCACAGTTGTAGATAGCTGTGCACATTGTACCACAGTTGGAATAAGGGATAATTGGCTACAAAATAGATATATATTACAATTTCACTGACATAAATAGTTTCGAAAGATTAATAAAGTAAGCATAAGCCAACTAAAATAGGAGATTACATAAAAGTCTATCGGAACTAATTGCCAAGCAAAATATACCTTAATGTATATATTTCTACTAAACGAGTAATTGAAGTATACAAACGTATTGCTTAGCAAACGATATTATGCATCTAACCAACAACACACAGATATATTTTCTTGCCCTCCTATTATTTTGCCTATATGGCTTCTCTTAGTTACCGCCAAGTATGGCTTTGTTTGTAATGTATACGTAAAAAATTTTTTTTTGCATCTTTTCTTTTTAATATCTAACGTTTCTTTTTTATCGTTACTTGTTATCGTCGTATCTGCCACATTCGGCGATTTCTGATAGCACTGGGTCTGCCTATCGCAGTAAATCTCGTAGTCATAGGTAATGTATGCCCGGAGAAGTAAGAGCGCGCGTTTCTTGTTTTCGCGGTGAGGACAAATGACACGGTGAGTCACAACTGTCAGATATTTTAATTATTACTCATCGCTAAATGAAAAATTTCGAATGTTAAGAATGAGAAAAAAAGTATAAAAACTAATTGAAAGTGGAGGTTTTTAATTGGGCGTATTGTATAAGTATCTTAATATAGCTATTTTTTTATGGAGCAAAACAGTAAGCCAAGTTTAGTTAGTCACAACGTTCCAATCATAATCACACCCAAGATGTCACAAACTAAAGTCATATCAATAATACGGCCAGCTCCAGAATGCACCCTCGATAACAAAGTCCCTGAAGAAACCACCAGCCAATTGAACATTACAGAAACTATCTACAACATGTCAAATACCAACGTTGAAATATTGACTCAAATCGTCAAAGAATTGAGTGTTTCCATTTGTAAACCGATCCATGAATTTCTTGATAATATATTAGAGAAATTCATGTTCCCTAAATCTACAATGAAATTGACCTCAAATGATATCAACATCTTGGGCAATGCAAGAATATTGGAAATCATTTATTTGAATAGTTTGATCGACAAAAATGTATTGAATAATTACATTTATCCTATCAAAGAAGACAAATCCAATTTGATTGATTTGATCAATGTCTTACAAAGAATCCACGAGATATTAATAATGTTTCTAAATGAATTAAATCAATCGATCAATCATAACGACTTCATCAAAGAATTTCTCATTCATGAATTATTGAATTTCGAAACTATTTTCAAATCATTCAAGAAATTCGATTCCATCATGATTAAATTATTTGAATCCTTCCAATTAACCGTCAAACATATAAATATAGAATTCAGCGTCAACCAATGTCTGCTGACAGAAATTCAAACTTTTATAAAAGAAAACAAGTCAATGTACAATCAATTGATCATCAATTCAAATGGGTTTGTCGAATATTGTAAGATAAACGAAATCCCACGCACATCCTCTCTTTCTGTAAAGGCTAATATTATCAACGACCATCGCTTCAACTTATTCATTAACAAAAGAAAGGATGAGTTGCAATTAACAGCTAGAAGAATTTTTTGAATTCTTGTGGCTCATTTAATTTTATTTATTCTTAAATTTTTTTCCTTAGTATTTTTTTCCCTCACTATATATACACACACGCGCTTTATACACTTTATAATAATAACTCTAATAATAACATAACATAACATAACATAACATAACATAACATACAATAACATCGTTTAATAGTATATGATATATAACAATGGCATATCACCTAAAAATGAAAAGTATACAACCCTGGGCTCCACACACATAACCCTAGGCCTTCTCCGCGTTCTGAGCCCTCAAATGGAAATGCGCCACGACCCGCAAATACAAGCCGAATAAAATCCGCTACGGCTCCGTCTTTGCCCCTCAGTTTACCCCCACATTTAATTATCTGCAATACACCCCTCTGGGCACACTGCAGCCTGTTCTGTACCTTGGGATGACGAACCGAGATTTTCTACAGGAATGTCTGTGGACTGCGGCACAATCAATGTTCAAAGAATAAACTGTGCAAAATGACTGATCGGGACACTGTGCCCATATATGGAAACTAGGAAAATGAAGTTTGAAAAAGAAAAAATTAAAAATTAATTTTTCAATTTTTTGTTTTGAACTGGGAAAATTGAAAAAATGAAATATGGGAAAATTAAATAGGAACTCTCCCATTGAATAAAATAGAATGCAAATAGAGATGATGAATATAGAAATTTGAAAATTTGGAAACTCTGGGACAAAAAAAAAAAAAAAAAATTAAAAAACTAGAAACTAATAAATACATTTGAGTTCTTTAAAAATTACGCCAGGTACTTTAAGGCCAAGAAACAAGGATTAGAACTATATAGGATTCGGATTTGATTCTATACACAACAATTGTCAACCACTATTAGTACTCTCTACAACTTCCATTGAGACGATTTAGTGAGAGTTTCAAGAAACAGAAACACTTCCTGTCTTGATAAAATTTTTTTCTTCTATCAGATTTCATTTAAATAGGGATCTTTATCTCAATCAAATATACCTTCTACTACTACTATAGACTCTATCTTTTCCCGTTTCCCTTTCCCTTTTTTCTAATATTATTTATTTTTTTTTTCGCATTTGCATTTGCATTTTTTTTTAAATCCTTCCTTAATAGATAATCATAATAAATATTATCACGACAATAATTCAATTGTAATTGAAAGAATCTAAACGTGAGTAAAGATTGAAAACCACAGACACAGACACAGACACAGACACAGACACAGACACAGACACATACACAGACACATACACAGACACATACACACACACACATACACACACACATACACACACACACGCAAAACCCAAACCACTCATTCACATTTGTTATTTATAATGACTGATACAACAACTACTGCTGTTTCAGCCCCCAGTTCTAATATCGCCACAGCTACTAATGTCACGTCGACTAATGGACCATCCTCAAACAGAGCAGCCCCTACAAAGGCACTCAAAAGAAAGAAGAACCAGGATGGCGATGACGATGACGATCTGGAAGATAACGAAGTTCAATTGGAGGCTGCTATTAAACGAGTAGCTTTGGAAGATGAAGAGGATTTTGATTCGAGAGATAACATGAACGATACATCAAAAAATATAACTTCTGTTGTATCGAAATCTAGTACAAACACCAACACTGAAACTATTATCCATTTACGTATCTTATGCCTGGTTAGTCAGGCATCATTAGTGGTGGGACACCATGGAAGAACTATTGCCAAGATTAAACAAACCACTCAAACTAGAGTCCATGTTTCAGATAATGCTCGTGGTGTACCTGAACGTGTGGTTCATATTAGAGGGTCTTCTCAAGATGCTTCTTTTGCAGTTGGATTAATTGTTAGAGCTATATTGGGTGATAATTCAATAGTAAATGAAAATCATAATCCACATGATATGTTCCCCAACCAATCCATAATGATGACTCCACTAACTTTACATCTTTTGATCCCACATCATTTGGTAGGCTGCATCATTGGTAGAGGCGGCAACCATTTGCGTGAAATTGAAAGTTTTAGTGGAGCACGCCTATTTGCCTCGCCACAACAATTGGTTGCATCCAATGATAGATTGTTAAGTATCACAGGGAACTCAGGTTCCATTAAAATCGCTACCTATCATATTGCTGAAAGTTTATTAAACGCAAATAATCAATTGAAAAATAGAAATACCGTGTTTTATCAACCTTCCCCAATGTATTCTGTTTTAATGAACTCTACAATACACCCATTACCAAATATTAACAGCAACAACAATAACAACAACCCCACCAACAACAACATGCCAATTAACCACCCAAACTCCAATAATCAAATGCAATACCACAACAATACAAGAAGGAGCCACCTTCATAATGCCATGCTACAACAACAACAATTACCACTACCTATTCAAATCCCAATGCCTCTTCAAATGCCTCTTCAATTGCAAACTCCTCCCCCTCCTCCATCTCAATTACAAAATGGTAATAATAATATGAATAATAATAACAATAATAACAACAACAATTGGAATTATCCTCAACCTCTTAATAATTTACAAATACATTTTAATAATAATTCTTCTTCCACTACACCTACTTATATTAATAATAATAATAATAACACCACCAATAATACTAATAATAACAGTGGCTTGCCAAATTCTAATAATTCTGCTTCTAATAATCATTCATTTAATAATAATAACATTTCCTCCAATAACACTATGTCGTACAATAATAACAATATAAAATCGAAAAAGGAAACAATTCATGATAAAGACAATGGTGAACAAGATGAAGAAGAAAAGGAAGAAGAAGAAGAAAAAGAAGAAGAAGAAGAAAATGAAGCCATTCCTAGCACTCACAATAGTTCTACAAATTTAAATAATCAAATAAATTCAAATCAAAATGATAGAAATGATAAACAATTTGATAACAAAGAAAATATAAATGAGAGTTCAAGTGTAAATTATGATAATGATAATAACAATAATACAACAAATATACAAAAAAATAACTTGTACTCAGATGAAGAAGACGGTGATAATTCTTCAATTTATTCATCATCAACAAATATGAACCGTAATAATTCACAATACATTAACAATAATAGACTATTTAATCATCAACAGCAGTTTTTAAATCATAATAATAACCAACAATTGTATTATACTAATTCAAACACCCCACAATTCACTCCAAACTATATGATCCCTCATATTCAAATAATGGATAACCCTGTACCAATAATTGATAATAATTCTAACAATAGTATGAATATGAATAATATATCAACTCCATCATTAAACAACCACCCAGCTCCTAACAATGATTCATCATTTATACTTAGACAAGACATCTATATTGATGAATACTTTGTAGGTAATGTCATTGGAAAAGAAGGCAAACATATCAATTCAATCAAAGAAACCACTGGGTGTTCCATCTTTATAGATAAGCAGCCTATAAAATACATGAATAAAAGAAAAATATCTATGAGAGGCACAATTGTAGGATTGAATACCGCTATCATTTTAATTAACAATAGAATAGAGACTGATAGATTGAGCAATATTAATAGAAATAATAGTAACAGTAGCAGCAACAATAATATCAACAACTATAATGGGTGATTATATTGAATTGTTGCCTTCCATCTATTTCTCAATCTAATTTATAGTTTATGAAAATTAACCAAAAAAAAAAGAAAAACAAAAAAACAACAAACAAATAAACGCCATGACCTATGATATGAATTTTTCCCTCTGATATAATGAGTTGTAATGATATAACGTGTAATATAATATATTATATGATATGTATTATATACCACTTTCCTAGGAAGTGCTATTGTATGATATAACCAGTTATGATAATGATAATATATGCATTTTGCATAAAAATATGAGTTTATTCTAATATTTATACAGAAATTTATATATTAATGTACTTTATTTTCAGAATTCAAACTTTATTATAGAAACTGCTATATACTTGTGCTGTTTACAAATTTCAAGTATATATTTTTTTGTATAGTTACATATGTTTGAATCTATTTTTATATCCCAAATAAAAATAATGAATTACTTCAAAAAAGAATATTGCTGTACTTTAAAAGCCTTTGAAAATATTATTGAAAATTTATATTTCGTGAATGTTTCTAAAATGCTTCCGAATCCGTACTCGTCTTGTTTTTCGATAAGCTTGTCGGACGAAGCTATATATTTCTAGACCTCGAGCACGTGATTTATATATACAATACATGTTTCACAGGTGCTTTTAGAAATCTATATCCTGAGTATATTATCATAGCTTAGTAGTTTGAAGTTAATAGCGATTAAAAATTATAGAACTGAACAATAAACCATTATTTGCTTTAAATTTTTTGGATTTGGATGGAACTTGTTTGATTCGATTCATGTTGGTGGTAAATTGGAATGATGGAACGGTAGATAATGGCGATTTCATATATGTATCATACTTATATTTTTTGGCCGAGGCTTTATTTGCTGCAAGAATTAATTGGTTAAACCTAACTCTTTTTTGCCTTTTATGTCTTTTATAGATATTTATTGAATATTTGGACTTTACATCCTTAAAAAATTTATAAGAATTTGAGACTATTTGAACAGTAGAAAATAAAAGTTCAAATAGTTCTACCGGATAACTGGTAACTAAAATAATTGAGAGTACTTCAATTAAACTCAATGTGAAAAATAATGAATCATTGTCTTTATCAGATATATTGGCGGTTAAAATGCTCATATCAAAGGGTATTAAATTTTTCAATTTATTTAGTAAATTGTAGTTAGTCATTAAGTTAAATTTCAAATATTAGCTATTTTTTAACAACTTATTAGATAAAGATTTTTAGATTTTTTGAAAGAGCTTTTTTCCACTACTTGTTGCAAATCCTTTTGTTTGTTAATAATTGTAGAGATTTGCCGCTGATATCTCGGAAAATCCAAATCAGCTTATTAAAACAAGACAAAATGATGTTCAAATGATTATTCAGACAGAATCTGAATGATATTTATTAGCTAAGAAAACCGTTAAATAGCAGTTATTTTCAAGTATGAGTTTATCAATTCATGATACATAATTTGCAATAGAACGATTGAAGTTGTCGAAGTAAAAAATACGATCCTGCATTTCTTCTACTTCATTCTAAAAGCTACTTAGTATATTGAACCCACTAAATTACCCACATTTAACACAAGCACTCATCAAATTTTACAGCTCAAGAGCAAAAGAATGAGATGATGCCATAGGCTTTTGATATATACATTCTTCAATACTTTAAGTTCGCCGCTTACTTTTAAAGAACCCGAGACGCCTAAAATTTTTCAGATTTTTCAAAGGCTTCCAAAGCATAACAAAAATAAAGCTCATCTCATCTCATCATCTTAAATCGGTTAAATTAGTAAATAGCGAACGTATCGATTCTTAATTAAAACAAGAACATACATAAGCTAAGAATTGAGATATATTGAAGATGAAATTTCTCGTTAGTTGTGTTGATAACGGTTCAATCAAAGAAGTCATCTGTAATAGAGGATGTGATACTTCTATTGTAACAGCTCCTCAGCCGCTTTTCAAAAAAACTTCTCTGTCAGAAGGATTAAATAATCATATTGAAAAATTCTGTATCGTCAATAAAAATTTGATATTGGCTGCTAGAAGTACTGGTGTCATTGAGTTATTAAAAATCACTCAAGATTTACCAACGGAAGAAGATTTAAAATTTATTAATTCTTCTGCTATCATTAAAGATATACCAACAAAACCCATCACACAAACAGAAAAAAATAATGAGCAAATGAACTCTATACCTATACTAGACGACTCTACAAAAGAAAATCTATTGAGCTTATTTGATATATCTAGTTTTGAAGTCTTAGATATTGTCTCTGGTTTAATTGATCATAAATTATTAGAACCTCTATATGCCAAATCTAAAAAGAGAACCAAATTACTGGACGGGTTTGTAAATTTATCTCTTCTACCTAACTGTTCAAACATGCTTGTAGCTGTAACTAAATCTGGTATGATTCATTTCTTGGAAATCGAAGACAATTTGGAAAAATTGAAGATCGTGAATTCCTTAAATGTTAAGGCTCCTTTAGAATTTGCACAATTTTATGACAATGATATCAATAATGATTATAAAGATGGATATATAATGGCATATGGTGGTGAAGAAAATTTGGTTAAATTGATTAAGATTAATAAAGATCTAGGAGAGTTACATCAAATCTGGGAAGCTAAAAATATTAAAAATGATCGTTTAGATTTAAGGGTACCAGTATGGCCAATGGCTTTAAAATTCTTGAATAAATCTGAGACAATAGATAGTAAAGCGAAAACTTCCAACAATGGACCAAATTTAAAATTCATTTCAATTACTCGTTATTCACATTTACTTAAATATGATACAAATCATGGTCGTAAACCGTTTGAGTGTTTAGATTTGCTACCAGATAGGGAACCTTTAACTCAATTAGAAACATGCAGTGATTCAGAGGATTTCAAATTGACCACCTTAGGTAATATCAATTCCGATGATTTTAATAATTTTACTATTTTTTCAACTGATTTGAAAAGAAATATTTATAAATTTTCATCTTTAAATGGTCGTTTATTGGGAAAATTTGGTAAAAAAGATATTACTGGTTATTCAACTAACATATCAATTAATAATAATAAATATTTATTGCAAGGTGGCATGGATAGATATTTACGAGTCTATGATATTTCTACTGGAAAAGTAATAGTAAAGATTTATATGAATAGTAAAATTAACTCAATTATAATGCTGGATGATAGTGAAATTGAATTGCCGTTATCTAAAGAAGAAGAGGAAAAACTTAAAAAAACCAAGACCAAAAATTCAACGAAAAGAAAGCTAAGTCCAGAGGAAGATGAAGAAGATGTAGAAGATTTATGGAAAACATTAGATTTGGCAAATAAGAAGAAAAAAGCTTAACTAATTTGCTATTCGCCTACCGGACGCTCAAACCAATAGCTGGCCGGCTGAAATAAATAAAAAAAGATCAAGTATTACATTAATACATCTATAAGTACTCTAATTAAGTTATGTTCGTATCTATATAAATAATCGATATGTATAATAGAAATAGAATTCAATTCTTTTTATCTTGATACTTTGTTTAAAGTTCAGTTATTGCCCCGAATGCACCATTTTTTTATCACGTTGAGCTTTCCGATTATGATTAGCTTTTGAGCTTTTATTCTTTTCATTTTTAGCTTGTTGTCTCTTTTGGTTTTGACCAGTATTGCATGTAGTATTTCTAGTATTTCCTGTATTCTTCAAATCCTTATTCTTCTTGGATGATTCATCTCTGGTAGACTTATTATTGTCAGGATCTATTTTAATATTACGTCTTCCCTTATACCGTTTATCATTAATATGTTCTTCTATATGGCCATCTCTATTCTGAACAAAAGATGATTTACCAGACTTCTTATTACCAGAGAACATATACTTTTCTTCCAATAACATAGCTCTCTTGGGTGATCTTTCCAGCATACGAGCCCAGCCTTCAATTTGCTCATCCGACCAACCGATCTGTTGCTTCATACTTTTTCTGCTTTTCGAGCCTCGTTGAGATCTATCAAATAATTTAGAGTCTTGTTTCAGCAAATTCCATAAATAACCTTCAATTTGATCATATTTAGAATTTGCTTCTTCCTGTTTCTTTTTTTCATTATCCGATACTTCAACATTGCTGTTGTTACTAGAACCCTTTGAGTGCTTAGCAGTAGCTGCTTCTCCACGACCAATATCAGCTTCGTCATATGTGTCATCACGTTCATCTTCATCACTTTCATATATTAATTGTAAAGCTCTAGCCATGGTCCTATTTTTGATTTCATCTGGTACATGCTTATTTATAATGTTATCGTCAAATTTTTTCTTTCCCCTTTGAACAACACTAGAAATTCTCAATTCACCTTTAATGCTGTTAAGCATATTAGAATTGCTATCAAAGCTACCGACAGCTTCATTACCCTTATTATTTTTGGCAATTTTAGACAATTTTTGAGACATGTCTTTCTGATTATTAGTTCTTAGTACATTTTCAGATTCATTTTTAGGCTTTTCTTTAGGAATATCATCTGAAATGCTAGGATTTTCAAACATAATATTACTGACCACTTCAACATTACCATCATATCGAAGTAGCAATTGTGAAATTTGATAATTGGTTAGATCTGGAAAGAGTTCACATAGAGTGCAAATATCATCTTGATTAATATTGGCAGTAGGGGCTTCTTCAATTTGATTATTTTCGTCATAATCATCATTTTCTGATTCAAAATAATCTTCGTCATCAAGCAAGTTAAGGAATGGAATATAGTTACGTAAGTCTGGCTTTTTAGAAATAAACTTTTCGCTAATTAGTAATGTACCTAGCAGTGGGTATAATGACAATGTATCTAAATTACTAACACCCAATTCTTTCAGCATACTTCCAATTTTACTAGATGGTGCAGATAATAAAGAAATGATTGCTAATTGCTGGGCATAAATTTTTAGTCGACCTTTACCTTTAGACCACCACGATTCCAATACTTCCATCCAAGTAGCTGTAAGAAAATCTTCTGCAAATTTTATATTAGTATGCGAGCCTTTATTCTTACTACTTTTTTCGTTCAAAAGAGACTCAAAACTTTTTAAATCAACTCTTTGAAACTTTCCTGATTCTACCATGTGCTTTAACTGTTGTTGAATCTGGTGTATTCTATTTAACTGCGCCTTTTGGGTGTTAATCTGAGGTTTCAATGTGCCATCAAGCAAACTTCTTACAGAATCTGGATTTTGGTCAACATAAAGCTTAACTAAATCCCATAAAGAATCTCCATACAGCTGCAAATATAATAATCCACATTTTTTAATCATGTAGTAAATCCAAGTTCTCAATAAATTCATCTGAAAATCGACATCATGGTTCTCACCAAGCGCTAATACTTGGCCTTTTTCTGCTGCCATTTCATGGAGATAGTTTCTTACAAATAGACACAATTGATCATGGGTAGATTCATCAATATGCTCAATATTATCTTGTTGCATTAAGTATTCAAAAAATGATACATATGTGGTTAACAGATGAGCCCACACAACCGGATCTTTTTCAATCAGCCAAGCTCTTAAATCTAGTGGGGGAAACTTTACAATTGGATAGGAACTTTTTTCGAAATTCCCATTAAACTCTAGTACTTTGCTCATAATTATGCTTATGTCTGGTTACTATTATACTATATAAATATTTCAAACCTGCGCTGGTGAATTTTTAAGTTTAAATACTTACGCCTATAAATAATCTTTTTTTTTTCAAAACGGTATCATCCCGCTAGACGCTTTCAAATTAACAAATACGACAATTTAAATAAAAGAAGGGTATTTAATAACTGTGCTAAATAAAGGAGCTTATAATCCAATAAGTTAGTAGATTTTACAGATGTTGGATTAGCTTAAATTAATAAAGCATAATATCTTACTTTGAAATATATAAATCCACATGCTGCGATATGATGTCTGAAAATTTCTCGATAAGATAAATAAAATGATGCCTTAGAAAAAGGATGTACGTTATATAAAAAATCGATCTCAGATAATAATTATTTAGAACTATTCTCCAAGGTACTCTCTAACCTTTCGAAATACAAATATTGTGTAGAAATATGATGCAGCTTCCTTTTCACTGCCTTCAACACCGTATCTTCCATCAGATCTTTGCAAGCCTTCTTTTACTCTGGGGGAAAATTTGTTCATCCATTGGGGGATCTCTTGTACAAAAAATTTGTTAAAAGGCTGTTGTAGTTCTAATTCCATCCCATATTCATCACATAAACTTCTTAAAGTTTCAAACGGAACAACATATTCAGGTACACTATCGATGGCATCTTCCAGCCAATATGTGTACATATTACCGTATGGTGATTTAAATTCTTTACCATTTTTGATATAAGAATTATTATCAAATGTAACTTTATATATATTATTCCCCCAACTAGGCTTTTCGACGGTTTCTGGAATCTTATTTAACTTGAAACGAATGAATTCAGAATCTGGAATTGTTCCAAAGAAAAACCCGCCAACTTTTAATGACTTTGATACATTTGATAGAGCCCGTCTAGCTTTTGCCTCAGTTTCAAAAGCATAATGCAAACAAAACTGAGTTGATACAACGTCACAAGGAAATCTGCATTGCGGAAACGGTTGAACGGTTGGCCCCAAAGATTCACCGAAACAATCACCAGTAATCAAAATAACTTGAAAACCTAAGTTCTTCATTGAGCTATATCTTTTATGAGCCTCTTTGATGGATGCGTTAGAAATATCTATACCAATAAATTGCGATATTCCAACTGAGCCATATTTTCTCAAATCACCACCCTTACCACAAGCTAACTCTAACACTACAGCACCAGGCTTAGTAAATTTTTCAATTAACATATACTTAATAGCATTATTAAAATTACGTAGTTTAATAATGGGTGAGAGGTTTCTTCTTGAATTACCTGCAATATGAGTTCTCTCGTTATAGTGCTGTCGAACAATTTGATCCACATCAATTGATCTTTGTGACGCTAATTCAAGCTCATGTTTTTTCAACTGCTCTTCTCTTATTCTCTCTCGTTCTATTTTACGAGCTCTTTCTTCTTTATCATATCTTTCATGTGTTCTTTTTCGTATTCTTGATTTTGTCGAATCTTCATTGGAATGTTCTTTGGAATTGTTGGAGGTTACTGCATTATTAGAAGAGGGTTCATATCTACCTACACCATAAGAAGTGGAACTATCAGTATGACTAGGTGAATTCTCTTGTTCCTTAAGTGCTGGCGTATGTTCTTCATTCGCTAGCTCTTCTTTTGCATTTACCTTAGCTTCTTCTTTTCCATATTGCCTATCATAATCCTCTTGAGACATCCAAACTGGCTTAGGTGGTCTCATGATTGCATCAACTCAAATGCTGAACTTATATAAGGAAACGAATGACAGATAAATTAAGTTTCTTATTAGACACTTGTAGTAATTTGAGGTTTGTATATTTTTCAAATAGGTACAAGTTTTTTTAACATTAAAAATTTCGGAACTTCGATAGAAATACTATATTAGAAAATGGAACATTGAGAGCTCTACAACCAAATGTCGCAATTTTTAGTCACTTAGTATAGAAGACAGAGAATGCTACTTATTTTTGTTTAAATATTGTTCAATAACTAACAGCTTATGTATTTCACATTCACAAAACTCCTTCACGACAAGAAATGGCTGAGCTAAAGGCTGATTCAGAAAGACAAAAAAGAATTAGAAGAACGCCAAGAAAAAACTACTGCAATGGAAGCAGAAAAAGGACACAATTTGATTCACAAAAAAATGAAGCCTCCACACCAAAAATCAATAACAATGAGATCATAGATGAAGAAAGGAAAAAACAAGTAAGACTGAATAGACTTGAAGCTTGGAAAAAAAAAAAGCAGGCACAAGATGAAAAAAACAAATCAAAACTAAAGTCCCCCTCACATGTTTCAAATAGCGACAAAACAAATAAAAAGAAACTATCACAAAAACGTCGAAAGGCTCTAAACTTCGATGATAGTGAAGATGAACAATCCTTTGATGAGCAGGAAGTATCAAAAGTTAAAATGTTTAAGCCTTCTTTAGACAGCAATCAATTTCCGGACTTGAACCATGAGCTTCAAAACAATGAAATTCCTGAAAATGGATCTGATGTTCATAGCTCAAGTATATTTATAAATCAACTAGAAAAATTACAAGATCTAGAATCTCGACAGCTTAGAAAAGAGGACGACAATATAATATTGAGCGACTATGATGATATGGAAGACCTTGGCGGTAATTTTGGGATTGCTGATGAAGAGGAATCGGAAGATAAGACTGATAGGAAATCACGATTGAAACATATTGCAAAAATGAAGTCTTTAAAGAAAGTTAAAGAAATTAACTTTTCTCAAGAACTTTTAAAACCATTTCCTCGCCAATTTTTTTTTCAACAAGTCGAAAAGATTAGAACCGGTGAAACTCCTCTTTCTTCAGAGGAAATTGAAGAGTTACGTTTCAGTATAGGGAATATTAGGGTTCACGGAGGCTCTACCTGTCCTATGCCTATTATTAACTGGGCACAACTAGGATTATCAAGTCTTACAATGAATTATATCACTCAAATTTTAAAGTTTGAAACTCCAACTCCAATCCAGGCACAGGCCATCCCTGCAATCATGTCAGGCAAGGATATTATTGGTATATCAAAAACAGGCTCTGGTAAAACTATCGCTTATATCTTACCACTCTTAAGGCATGTACGTGCTCAAAAACCTCTGTCCAGAAATGAAACTGGCCCTATAGCATTAGTTTTAGCTCCAACTCGAGAACTAGCAATACAAATTAATGATGAAATAAATAATTTTTTATCAAATGATAATTATCAACTAAATAGTATATGTTGTGCTGGTGGATCAGATTTACGAGGACAAATTAATATAATAAAGAAAGGCGTTTCAATTATTGTTGCCACCCCTGGCCGATATATTGACCTTTTGACTTTAAATGGAGGGAATCTCTTAAATACCAAAAGAATATCGTTTATTGTAATGGATGAAGCAGATAGATTATTTGACTTAGGATTTGAACCCCAAATCTCACAGATCATGAAAACTATTAGGCCAGATAAACATGGGGTCCTATTCAGTGCCACTTTCCCCAAAAAATTGAGATCATTCGCATTGAAAGCATTAAACTCACCAATAACTATCACAATTGATTCAGAAAATATGATCAATGAAAATATTGAACAAAAATTTAAAATATGCAAGAGTGACAATGAAAAATTCAATAATTTGCTTGACATCTTAAATAAACATGATTATGAAAATATACAGTCTAGTGCAAGCCGAGATGGAATCTCAAATGAAAATGATAAGAAAATCATTATATTTGTATCCAGCCAACAAATATCCGAACTAATATACAATAAATTAGAGAACAACGGGTTTTCACCGTTTCTGATCCATGCAGGTAAGCCTTATAATGAACGAGTCCAAAATTTAGAGAACTTTAGAAGAGCCAAAAATAGTATTCTTTTATGTACAGAAGTATTATCTCGTGGTTTAAATGTTCCTGAAACTTCCTTAGTTATTATTTATAATGCGGTTAAAGCATTTGCTCAATATGTTCATACAACAGGTAGAACGGGACGTGGTATTTACCGTGGGGTAGCCATAAGCCTGCTATTGGAAAATGATTTGCCAGCAGCTTATATATTAAGTAAAGCAATGAGGCCAAATGAATTACATGCTATGTCACCAGATCAGCAAATCCAATTACAACGTATGAGCGATGAATTTGCAAAAGGTATGAAAAAGGGTAATTTTAAGTTATTTGGTGGCTTTGGTGGTAAAGGTTTAGATAACCTGGATGAAAAGAGAAAAATTAACGAATCAAAAGAAAGAAAGCTATTTGAAAATAGCCCCAATAATGAGAATAATAGAGATGAAGTAGCAGGTACAAATTCACTACCATCTAGTGATAATAATACTAAAGTATCAGAATTTTCTGATGGTATTGTAGTACCTAAGCTTCAGTATAAGATAAATAAATCTATTGAACCAAATAATGTAGAAACTTATTGTGCTGAAGTGAATGTTAATGACTTACCTCAGTTGGTAAGATGGGAGGCAACAAAGAATACAACGTTAATGTTTATAAAACATGAAACTGGTTGTAGTATAACCAACAGGGGTAAATTCTATCCTGAAGGGAAGGGTCCTCAATCCTCCAAAGATGAACCAAAATTATACTTATTGATAGAGGCTAAGGATGAAAAAGATATAAGGCTAAGTATCGAACTTCTTGAAGAGAAAGTGAAAGAAGGTGTTAAGAAGGTAGAATATGAAGCTATTAGAAGTACTAAATATTAACATGATAACTATTAAATATTTTTTGTCAGTTCATTTTTAATATTACAAATAACGCTACGCATTTCTTATGTTAAGCATTGTAAAAAATTGTCTATAATACGTAAGTAAGATATATAATGAGATATCTTGATTAGCTTGGATAATTATGGAGCATGTGCTCAGTTAATGAAGATAATTGTCTTAAATTAACCTTTACCAGAAAGCATAAATTACTAATCCTAATCGTATATCAATGTATCTTGGCCTGCTTGTTTTTGTTGCTCTGCTTGCTCCATCATATGAGTCTTATTAGACTTAGCTCTTTCTTTAGCCAATTTTTTACCCAATTCACCTTTTGTTTGCTTCTCATTACTTTCTGCCAGCCTCTTTTCTGCTGCTTTTCTTGCAGCCTCCTGTGGTGTGAGCTTATTTTTATTAGTATCTTCACCTGATGCTAATTTCGTAACTTTTGCATGAGTTGATATATTTTGTGATTTTGATTTTGATTTTGGTTTTGACTTACTTGATATTTCATTCTTAGTATTAGATTGTTTTGTCTCTATGGGCTTCGTCTTGGCTGGCCGTTGCTTAGTTGTTTGCTTTGTTCTTATTGTGGTTGTTGTTGTACCTGTCATTTTATTTTCTGATTTACTCGCACACAACCCCATTCTGTATTAATGAAGAAATCAAGTTTTAATTCTACTACTGTTTGAATTATCACTCGTTCTGGTTTAGAAACCCTATTATAACCATTTTAATTTTGACTTTTTTTTTAAACGCCTTAAAAGTCATTTTAAAAAATAACCTTAGATTATGTAAACGTTACTGTAATACAATGACTGAAATGTCAAAGAAAAGAAAAAAAAAGGATATTAATTTACACATTTATATATAAAAGTACTTTATACAAAAAGAATATTAATTTATGACAATTGGTATTAATTTTTGGATAATAAGAATGTAAATCTTAAGTGAAAAATAAAATATAAAAAAGGGAGATACCAAAATGGTAGTAGTAAAGAATTATGTGAGTGGAAGGAAAGCTAATATGAGGTACAAAGATGAATGCTATTATTTTTTTTCCTTTTATTGGGGAAGGAGGAGGGCTAAATAAATAATCAAAAGCAGAAAATAAAAATGATAATACAAAAACAAATGATATTTGCAGCATTGGTTTAAATAAAGTGAGGAAAAGACACAATGATTTAGAAAACGGTAAAAAAGTTAATTAAAATCTAGTAAAAGTAACTTCTCGGGTAGTTAAATTATTAAAGTGAGGTATTTCAATGAAGGAATCATCTATGACTGGATAAGCATCCAAAACTGACCTTAATATTGGAGTGTTTTTAACTTGAATAGATGTTATATGAGCATATTGCTTTGTATCACGGCAATAACTACAGAATTTCTTGACAATTTGTAGATATAATAAAACTCTTTCTTTCACTGATGAAGGAATATCTAAGTCTGTAGAAAAACTCTCACGTTGTATGTCTTGATCTATTTCTTCACCATTTGACCCTGTAACGTCATGCAAATCATCAAATGCACCAGATTGACTTGCAGCTTGGAAAGCAGGGTGTGAAAGATCAAGATTTCCTGCGGCATTTTTAAAAGGCTCCATATCAATATTACTACCTAATAAAGAATTTTTCAATAAGACATCACTTAATTTTTTTGTTGGTTTTAAAGTTTTGCTTCTAGTGTTATATTCATTTTGCGCCCAAGTTAAGGTTGAATCTCTTAAGGCAGCCCAATCAGCATTTGCAATGAATTTTTGTCTTGATTCATCTGATTTTTCAAGTAATGTTACCCATCTCTTTAAAATCTCATCTGTAGTGATATCATCAACAGAACCCATTGATTTTAACAATATTCTATAAGCGACAATTGTTTTCGGTATGTGAAATAAATCATAACAATTGTCGATATATTCAATAATCTCACGATCTCTCCAAACGGCGCATTTTGTTAAAATAATATTAAAGAAAGGTTCATCAATTTTTTTTATATTATTATACTCAGCAATTATAGATTTCAACTCTTCAAATCCTTGCTCTTTATTATTTGAATAATTTGTGAAAAAAATATCAAAAAATGTATCATTTAATGAAGATGAAATACCGTTATGAATATGTTTACCGTAGTGAATTAAAGATTTATGCCAAACTTCATGAATTTGTGAAAAATCATTGGTGTTTTCCCAAATATTTCTCATAAAAGATTTAACATAGGATACTTGTAAATCTACTTTATATGGAATATCATCATTTAAAACTTTATTAAAAAACGATTTTGCAATAGTTAAATCTTTACACTCACCAATGAATGATAAATGAGTTTCAATTAAATAACCATACTTGGATTCATCGGATGCTTTACATAATTTTTCAAACAAATGTAATGCTGACATAACGTCATTTGCTGATAGTGCTGCTCTGATCATACCTACAGCTAAATTTGGATGAAAGAAGTCTAGAGTTTTGGAAGATTTTTCATATAATGATTTAATTTCTTCATAAGGTGTACCATGTTCATATAATATTGGTAACATGACCCCAACTACTCTTGGATTTAGGAAAACATTAAGCTTTTCTGAACTTTCTGAACTAACTGACTTCGTCCAAATTCGAATGGCTTCCTCCTCTAAGAATAATTCTTTAAATGAGGTAATCAAATGCATAGCACCATACTCATTAATAGTAACGGAATTTTGCAAGATATCATTTGAAATATCTCTTAGGGAGTTCAAAAGGAATGAGGTAATTCCTCTTTGGAAAGACTGAGAATCTCTGTCTGGTTTTTTAGTTAATCTTGTCAGTTGATATCTATTTGCTCTTAACCCATTATGCAATAGATGAATCATGCCTGAAACTCTAACTTCATTTAATTCATTAGATAGTTTTAATTCATAATATAATTCCATTGCTTTGGAAAGAGAATCCCAAAATAGGGGATCGGAGTTTGATAAAGGTTGTTTTGAAGATTCCCTCATATTTTTACGTCTCGGAGTTTGAGACATGTATAAAGATTGAGCAACACATTCTTCAAATGCACGGACTTTATTGCTCCAGACTGCCTCTGGTTTCAAAGTAGATGTATTGATTCTTGAATAAATATTCTTATTATTACGATTATTACGATTATTATTTTTCTTGTTAGATGTTGAGCCTGAAACTAAGGCTGCGTTAATAGAACTTAATTGGTTACGTAAACGAGTTGCGCTATTATTAGCAGGTTGAAAAGTAGTCTGGTCAGTAGAGTTATATCTCAAGGAATAATTCAAAGTATGAGAAGTCCATGACGTGACTGGGCCAGTAAGCTGGCTTGAAAGTCTACCTTTGATAGCTTGAGATTGTTGGGCAAATCTGAACATGGTTATGATGTTGAAGGGATCAAATAGTAGAAATACCTGTTTTATTGAGCAATAGTAACTAACGGCAGTTCCCCTTTGTCCTATATAATATATATATAGATATATTGGAAAGCTTTTCAACAACAATAACGAAACCGATTTGTAAGAAAAATATAGGAAAAATAAATGTAAATCGATACAGTTTCCCTTTCACTCTTTCTGTTTCTCTCCTGTTACAATAATCTTAAATCTACATTATTAAGTAGTGGCAATATTAATAGATTAGTTGGTGTTATTTCACGAATTTTCACTCTTTCTCCAATTATCTTTTCTGCCGAGTTCTCCCGGCTTCCGTAGCCAGTTTCGACTTTAATGGGAATTTCCGCGGAGCGTTTTCCGGTCATGCTGAAAATTCCTATCCCGGCGGACTTAAGGAACCGTAGCGCAGTTATAAATATTAATAGCTGTAAGTGAGATATGAGTACTTACAGGAGAAATAAATGCAAATAAAGGAAAGAAAAATAGAGGTTTGGGTACAATAGATATAGGTTTGGGTACAATAGATATAGGTTCTTTTGGTGGGAAACTATTTTTTTTTAAGGTGCATTGTTGTTTAGATTGTTGGAAGGCGGAGTTTTGTCTTTATTATGATTGTTGGATCCTTAGAGTTATAAAAGGAATCATAAACGCATTGTTTCCTATATATATAGTTGTTCTAGCCGTCAATTGTCAGTTGATAAACTTGGATAGATATTTTACCTTGCTCTTTTATATGCGTATCTATTATGTTTGCTTAGTTTATGCAAATCTTTTCTAGAGAGAAGGGGAAAAAAATTATCGCGAATCGCCGATCTTCTTTTTTTTTTTTCTTTTTAATATTAGACAGGCGGCAGATTAGCCGCCGACGGGTTCTGGCGCGAACGAAAGAAAGTAAGTCCTAGCCATATCTATAAATAATTAAAAATAAATGCAATGTACGTCTGTAGTATATATATATTTGGGCATGAGAATGATAATAATGGCCCATGTGTATGCCGTGTTTGGGAAATGGGTATGATACTTTGCAATAATCAAGGTGTATGTTGTAATTGGAAAGTGGGCATGAAGTTTGCAATGATCATCAACGGCAATCCGGCAAAATCTCTTTTCAAAGTCCATATACATTCACAGGCAATGACTTGGCCCTTTATTGGTGTTATCAACCGACAAGTCTTCATTTGTTCGCAGCCCTTAAAATCTTTGTAAGCAATGGTGGAAAAAGTCTTAAAATATGATCTCACACTATCGTCATCCATGATCTCAACAATAAAAGTCATCTTGTTCAACAATTCCTTTCTTGTCCAACCTGTTAAGATTTCAAACTCTTCGTTCATGTATGATATTTGACCATTTCTTCTCCAAATGCATGTGGGGACACCAACTTTCGAAATATGCTTGGTATATTCTAATAATGTTCTTTGATAACTTTGTTCCACAAAGATCATATCTTCTTCAGTCAGAGTGACGGCAGACTCGAGAAATACCGGTCTGAATTCGGCAAGAGATCTACACATGGAGACGACGTCATCTCTGGGGAACCTCTTTTTAATATAGGACAACAAATAATGAAAACCACGAGTATGAGAGAAGGGTTGGTCGATCTTTGTATAAATATCCATTGGTTTGGAATATCTTAAGGAATGTTCCCAATGACTATTACTCTTTATGAAATTTGAATTTGTAAAATTTTTGTTATTGTGGGGGAAAGATGCTGCTAATACTAAAGATGCATTAAACCCGGGTTTATCGACCAAATTGGAAGTGGAGGGGTCTTTATAGACAGGAGGATGTTTGGCTTGGATAATAGGGATGATTTCAGGATATGCCTTATTGGTGTTATTTAAATAATATTGGTTTGTGGCAGCATCATATCTGAAAGAAGAGGTGTTTGGTGAATCGGGAAGCGGGGAATCGCTTGAAGGTGTTGATACATCAGAGTATCTTTTAAAATCTAACGAGTGGTTTGTGGATTGTACGGGGACCAAAGGGAAATGGTCCATGAATAAGTTTGCACCTGAATTGATGATCTCATCCGAATTTGGGCCCAGTAAATTTTTATAAACATTTTGAAATTGTGATGGATATGCAAACGTGGGGGCGTTAGCACTTTCGCTGGGGCTATTATAATTGCTGGACATATCATAGGAGGGAGATATTGATGGAGTCTTTTCCTTTGGTGAATGCTGATTTGTATTGGGAGAGCCTGCTGGGATAAAGTCTTGTCTTGGATTTGAAGGAGAGGTGGCAATGCCTCTTCTTGCAATAGACATGACAGGTTTGGAAACAACAGTATTATTATTATTATTATTATTATTAGGTGCAAGAGAATGTTTCCATTGGGCATCGGAAATACCGTCCAAGTATTTAGTTCTCTTCCGGGGGACATCGATACATGTATCAGCAATATTTTTGGAAACACATCTGTGACAAGGTCGGCTTGCTTCACATGATAGATGCCATTTGGAACAATTGACACATGCAATATGTGTGTTTTTCCTTCTTCTGACCACGGCCTTTTTCGTGACGGGTTTCTTGGTGTTCTTCTCTACGCTATGGATCTGGGTATGCAGGTGAGGGCCATCTTTATCTTGGGGGAATAGTGAAATCGGTCTTGGATCTGTCATAGTTTATTGTTTTGCATAGCATGGGTGTGCAGAATTTTTTTCTTTTTTTTTTATTATTTTTTTCTTTTTTTTTTTTCTTTTCTTTTTCATTGTCTTGTCGCGTTCTCTCTCATATAGTCGGTAGCTGACGAATGATCAACATGTGAAGATGTTTAAAAACAAAAAAACAAAAAAAAAACAACAGGTACCACCACCCTGACACTATTGGTAGATAGGGTTTAGCAAGTTTGAACAAGTTTGAACCTTTGTGCGTTATACTTATGGAAGTTGCTGCGTAGTTGTTGTGACCAGCTCTAAGAATTGAGGAGTACGAAGGAACATTGGGCGGCTGAGAAATGTATTGGGAAGGGGAAGCCGCGGAGTTTTCTGGAAAAGACACAATGAGACGAATAAGGCTACGAACTGGATGTCTTGTATGTGAAAAAGCTGGCAGCAAGAGAGAAGGTAAGATGACAAGGAGGCTTAGTACTTAGTAGAGAGATGTAATTGCAAGAAGAGAGAAGGTGATTATCAGATGTAAAGGAGGGATTGATAACCAGACGTTGGTTCCAAGAGGTAGAGCTGAAGAAGTCAAAGAGTCTGTAGAGACGTGTTGTCAAGAAGCTGGGGGGGGGTACCGTTGAGTGAAGCCATCCATGGGGTCGGTCCAAGTATTTGACATGTGTAGAGGTGGAATTGTCCTTGTTTAGCACGAATATCTTGCATGATGGTATTGCCGAGAAGCGTGGCGAATTGGGACGAGGATTATAGACGGGCCAAATGCGAAACGCAGATGATATCCCCGACGGAGATTTCCGGAAGCTATTGAAACGGTTCCAAGGAGACTCTATGAAGCAAAACTTGGTACTGGCGTCGTAGCCAAGAGGGGATCCGACGTCTTGAGCTGCATCAAACAATGGAACAGGCGTGGCCGAATTTATACCTGCTGCCAGTACTTCTGCTGCTGCTTCTTCTCGCCACCGCCACGTGCCTGCCGACAAAGCCGACCACGGCCGGCCCGGTGGCGAATGCGTGCCTTCAGCCTCACCGTTCTTCTTGATATTTAACAGTGGTGTTTGCACTTTTCGACACTTGCTCCTCCCTTGTCCAGCCAAACCACTCACTCCACCTCTCGTCCCCTTTTACCCTGCCTCTCTCTCCGTCTGCCATGAGCTCTCCAGAAATCCCTACCTACACTCTTCTCGACTATTCCAAGTTTGCCCTAGCCGGTGCCATTGGGTGTGGTTCCACCCATTCTTCCCTAGTCCCTATCGATGTTGTCAAGACTAGAATCCAATTGGAACCTACCGTTTATAATGGTGGGATGGTCCAGTCTTTCAAGAAGATCATTGGTGAAGAAGGGCCTCGTGCCTTGTTGACTGGGTTTGGTCCAACTCTGTTGGGTTACTCGATCCAAGGTTCCTTCAAGTTTGGTGGGTACGAAGTGTTTAAGAAGTTGTTTATCGATACTCTGGGTTACGACACTGCAGTGCGTTACAAGAATTCGGTGTACATGGGGTCCGCTGCAGCCGCCGAGTTCTTGGCCGACATTGCTCTGTGTCCCTTGGAAGCCACACGTATCCGTCTGGTGTCTCAGCCCGGTTTTGCCAACGGTCTTGTGGGCGGCTTTTCCCGTATCTTGCGTGAAGAAGGGATCGGCTCGTTCTACTCCGGGTTCACTCCAATCTTGTTCAAGCAGATCCCATATAACATTGCCAAGTTTTTGGTCTACGAACGTGCTTCGGAATTGTACTATAGAATCATCGGTGCCAAGGACACTTTGTCCAGCGGTGCCAACACTGCTATCAATTTGTTGTCTGGGTTGACAGCTGGTCTTGCAGCTGCCATTGTTTCCCAGCCAGCCGACACTCTGTTGTCCAAGGTCAACAAGACCAAGAAGGCTCCCGGCCAGTCCACCGTGGGTCTGTTGGCCCAGTTGGCTAAGCAACTGGGCTTTGTGGGCTCGTTTGCCGGGTTGCCTACACGTCTGGTCATGGTCGGTACTTTGACGTCGTTGCAATTCGGTATCTACGGGTCGTTGAAGAAATCCCTAGGATGTGCTCCAACCATTGAAATTGGTGGTGGGGGACACTAAGCACGCTAGCCTGTGCTTATGCCACGCCCACTCTCACACTGCACTCCCCTATATATATTCTATTATTATAAACTACATACTTACATATAGTCTTGTTAATACGTCTATTTGCCCTGCAAGTACTGTTCCAACTCCGAGTCTAGTTGTTCCGCTGATCGCTCAGGTGACCGTCTCCCACTGCGAAACGACTTCCCGCCGCGACCACCTCTTCGAGGTGGTCTTGCAACAGGCCGTCCTCTGGCCGGGCGTCTTTCAAACACCTCCACAAAAACTTTACCCCCATTCAATTCGTACCCTTGATACTTTTCCACCACTTCCCTCAACACACTCTCGTCTTTAAATTCCACCACTACAACACGCTCCTCTTTGGTGTCAAACGTCTTGCTATACTTTATCTCATGGCCCATCGACTTCAACAGATCCTCGATCTCGTAGTCACTCACGTCCAGCCCAATCTTGCTGATACGCAATCGTTTCTCAGGAACACTCTTGTCACGGATCCCCAACCTCGACGCCAACCCGTTCCTCAAATCCCTACGACGATAATTCTATGCTTGTTCGGTTAATACATACGTTCCTTTGCTACTACTATCCTACACATACACCATACTTACTGTAACGTGGCGAGTCGCATCACTCATCTTTGTTTTGCTATGTTATGCTATGCTATGATATGCGTTTTTTTATTTTTTGGCTGTGGCAAACTTTTACTTTTTTTCCCTCTTGTTATTTTAAACGCCAACGCCAACGCCTGCGCCCTCGGCCCCGCGCAAATCTTCAATCACATCCACAAACCGTCCAACCTTACCATACTTCGCCTTAATCATCTCCACCCATCCAACTCGCATCGTCCCAAGACTACCTTCTTGCACGCTCAAATTTCCATACGTCATCATCATCCGATAACATGTCTCTTCACAATCTTGGAATTCCTCCAATTCACCAAACTTGTTCAAGATCTCCATAATCATCACGATACCAGTGCTCTCGTCATTCATCACCGAATAATTAAACAACACACTGCTTAACGCAATGCTAAACATCTTCGATTGAGCAATCGTAGACCCTTGGTATTCCAATTGTAACACATTCAACTCTTGCAGTTTCGACCGTAAAAACATACCTCCTAATTGTGAGTTGCCAAAACAATTGGTGATCATCCGTAACGTCAACATCACCACACTAATGTTTTCACTGCGTAACCCATCTCTTATAAACTCGGAAATCACATTCTCATCACGGCAATATCTAACAATCAACCTCATTATATCATACCCGGGGACTTTCACTTTCCAATCGCGTTTCATACGTTGTGCCATGGTGCTTAAAAATTCACAATTCCCCTGTAGATCATCCAATTTCTCCAAAATACCCGCCAACTCTCCATCATCGAACTTGCCCCTGCCTTCTTCTTCTTTGGAATTCAACTTTATGATACCATTAAATAGATTCTCCTTGTTATACTTGTCCAATTTCAAATATTCCTTCACGGGTAAAACTTTCATCTGATGTGCTCCCGACTGCATCTCTTGTGTTCCCGATTGCATCCCCTGTGTTTCCAATCGCATCCCCTGTGTATTTTGTAAAATGAAATCAACTATTTGATCTCGATAACTCAATGGCAATTCATTCCTTTCAATAAATTTATCAGCAACTTCATAAACGTTATCACTGACATTCACTGCCAATTTCAACGGAGGTTTCCCCTCTTCAACATCAACATCAAATACATAATCATATTTCTTCCCCTCATATTCCACTTTTTTATCACTAACACTACTATCACTTCCCACAACTTCTCCAACTTTATTCCATTCACCTTGTGAGTATTGATATGCCTCTACAATTCCACTCGCACTCTTGACTACAATCACTTCACCTTCCTTCTTACCAGGCATGGCTAATCTTTCGGGCTCCGATAATTGTTTTTCATCAATACTTTCTTTATTCAATGAACTTCCACTAATCTCTTCACCAAATTGTTTTAATTCTTCCTCTGGAGCAATCCTACTCTTCTCCTCACTAAACACTCTCAAAGTGTTATCACTACATCCAATTACCAAATCACCATTCTTCATCACATCAACACTCCATACTGAAATAGCTGGAACTCTAATTACTTGTACAATTTGTCCCTCCCTCGACCATACAATAACACTACGATCTTCACCACAACTGACATATCCACCTCCTGGCATTTTTCGAACGCAATATACAAAACTCTCATGACCTTGCATCGCTTGTTTCACTCGTCCATCTAAATCAATCACTTTCATACTACCATCATTAGAACATGTAATCAATTCCACGTCATTCCCCTCTTCTCCTTGTAGCACTTCCACATGTCTAATCACATCTTTATGAACACTTGTAATATTCTTGACACATTCTTCACCTTGCCAAATCTTGATACTACCATCTGCTGACACTGTAACAAACCTATCCCCTTTGCCACCGGGCAATTCCTTGACATCCCAAACTGATGCCTTATGACCACGTAAAACCCATTTCAAAATACCATTCTCCCAAACACGTCCTGTCATATCCCAACTACCACTTATAATCTTACCGTTTTGATACTCCAAACTACAAACATTATTTTCATGTCCAATTAACGTATACAATGGCTCAGATCCCAAACTACCAAAAACAGAGCATCCTTGAATCAGCTTACTCTTGCCCCCAAAATACAAGACACCTTCTTTAGAATCAAATGTAATACTATTCAAAAACTCTTTACCAGTATAAAGAATCTTACTATCCCATTGTTGTTGGGCCCCTTCTTTATCCCATAATCTCAAGGATCCATCTCTTGATACACTCCCAATCTGTTCGTCGTTCAAAACAACAACATCTCTAACGTCACCTGTATGACCTTTTAACGTAGCACTTAATTGATACATAATTTATTTTAGCTTGATTGCTTTACTTGCTTGATTACTTGTTTCATCTTTCGTGTATGCTTTATTATTGATATATATTTATATATATATATATACACTAATTAATTTGTAGATCTCATCAGTCCCGGGTAACGATCTTTACGAAATAGTTATTTTTATTTTATCTTTTTTTATTTTCACCTTCGTCACCATATCGCTTTTACGTCGTCGTCGCATGTTTACTGACACGCTCTTTACAATAGGGGCTATGACATTTTGAAATCGCATTTGTAAATTTGTATATACTCAATCATTTTTACATCATCTCGTTTAAGAATGTATGGGACCGGAACCTGAAGGGAAACTGAGATTTCAAATATCAAATTAGCTAGAATTAACGAGTTTTTCTAAGAAAAAAAAAAAAAAAAAANAAAAAATAAAAATAAAAATTAAAAATAATTAAATCTTGATTTGATAAACTATATTTTTGATCTATTTATAAAATTCTGTTTTGAGTTCCAACTTCACACCTAGTTTCACTCTGCTATAGTACCTCCCTCTTCAATGCCTGGATCAATCTTATACGCAAGAACCTCTGAAGGTTTACTTTTCAAACAAAACGCTCAAACTATAGGTTCCGAATCAACTTCCAAAAATAATGACGCTATCATCCAACTGGGTGCTCAAGATCCAACCATTTCTCTTGTAAACCATCACGTTTGGTTAGCTGATGTCATTAATAGAAATGTACAAGTCCATAAAGTCGCAGCTTTATTAGGTTTCATTAGATTAAAATTGAATAAATATGCAATCTTGGCAGATACTGTAGAAGAAACCGGTACTTTAGGCAATCATTCCATCTATAAAGTTGTCAATTTCTCAATCATCTCAGCTCATTCCTCTCCAAGAATCGATTCTGATGAATCTGAATATTTGAAATTATTAGAAATGCAATTAAATAATGCTACTTTACATTTCTCTTATACTTATGATTTAACAAATTCTTTACAAAGAAATGAATCAATCAAGCAGAAACCTACTTGGAGAACAGCTGATACAAGATTTTTTTGGAATCATTATATTACTACTGAATTACAAGAATTATCCCAACAAGACCCCTCTGTAGATTATTTCATTCAACCAATCATTTATGGTTATACAAAGATAGTCCAAACTTCTTTATATTCTACTCCAATCACAGTAGGTATTATCACTAGACGTAGTATATTTAGGGCAGGTACTAGATATTTCCGTCGTGGGATCGATTCCGAAGGTAATGTGGGCAATTTCAATGAAACTGAACAAGTCTTGGTAGTTTCCAGTCAAGATTCTTCTTCTTCTCATGTATTCGCCTTCTTAGAAACAAGAGGTTCAGTTCCAGTTAAATGGGCCGAAATTAATAATTTGAAATATAAACCAAAATTAGTTTTAGCAGCAAATCCAAACTTAACTCCAACTGAAATTCATTTCAATCAACAAAAGAAATTATATGGTACCAATTATTTAATTAATTTGGTTAATCAAAAGGGTCACGAATTACCTGTTAAAGAAGCTTACGAAAGTGCAGTAGCAAGTTTAAATGACCCAGAGGTTCGTTATGTTTATTTCGATTTCCATCATGAATGTAGAAAAATGCAATGGCATAAAGTCAAATTATTAATCCCACAATTAGAAGATAAAGGTTTAACAAATGATGATTATTTCTACAAGATTATTAGAAATTCAGACGGTATGACTGAAAAAATTGTCAAAGAACAACATTCTATCTTAAGAACCAATTGTATGGATTGTTTAGATAGAACAAATGTGGTACAATCTGTTTTTGCTAATTGGATCATGCAAAATCAATTAGAAACCGCAGGTGTATTAACTGAAGATGAATCATGGGAATCTGATAAAAGTTTATTATCTTATTTACAAAACTTATGGGCAGATAATGCAGATGCTGTCAGTTTATCATATTCAGGTACCGGTGCTTTGAAAACAGATTATACTAGAACTGGTAAACGTACTCGTGCTGGTGCCTTTAAAGATTTCGTTAATTCTGCTTCTCGTTATTATCAAAATAATTTGACTGATGGTCCAAGACAAGATTCTTATGATTTAATCTTGGGTAATTTCAAACCACATATGGATTCTGTTCAATCTCCTTTTACTGATAGAAGACCAATGTATATTCAATTTATTCCAACTATTATTTATGCAGCATTAACTGTTTTATTAGCTACGATTTTCTTCCCAAAATCTTACTTCACAAGTCGTAAAAATTTAAGTTTCTTCTTTGGATCTTTATTCATTTTAGCTGTAGGCTTGCAATTTGTTATGAAAAATGGGTTGCAATATGTTCATTGGCCAAAATTGGTTCATGTCGATTTCTTAACTGTTGAACAATCTCATAATAAAGAACAACAATTTAGAGGTACTAAATACTCTCAAAGTGCTGCATTCACTAAGCCGGATACTCTAAAGAAGGATTAATAATTGAAAACAAATTGTAATACTTTAAACTTTTTTTTCTCCTTCAATTTTTCTTATCCAAATTTTTTTTCTCTTTACTTCCTTTTTCTTCATATAATTTATGATCTAAACATTTTATAAATATTGTATATGATTTACTTCCAACAATTTATTTAGCCCCCTCTCTCACCAATTATACTTTTGTTATGAACCAATATTTTTTATTTGTGCTTTTTTTTATCATTCTTTTTTTTTTTTTTACTGTATTTTCTTTCTTACAGATTTATACTTGTATATATATTTAATTATCTACAAACATCTTGATGATGAATAAATTTTAGTAACTTTTTAAAAACAAAGTATAAAATTAATGATCAAAATTATATAAAAGAAAAAAAAATTAGAAAAAAAGTATATATATAGTTATTATTTCCTATAGTCTTAAGCACAAATATCTTTAATAAATGAAGCAATATTGTCTGTCTTCATCAACGCTTCACCAATTAAAAATCCATTGACACCTTCATCTTTTAATTTATCAGCATCAGAAGGTTTTAGAATGCCTGATAAGGTAATTAATAAAGAACCTTCTGGTGTGGAAGATATTAAATTACTTGTGGTGTTCAAATCAACGTTAAAAGTGTGTAAATCTCTATTATTCACACCAATCACTTTGGCTCCTACAGATTTAGCTAAAATCATATCTTCTGGAGAATTTACTTCAACTAATGGTTCAATACCCATTTCAATTGTTGAATAATCATATAATTCTTTTAATTGTGTAGGAGTTAACATTTTAACAATTAGTAAAACAGAATCAGCACCTGCTAATCTTGCTTCTAGAATTTGGTATTTACAATAGACAAATTCTTTTCTTAATAAGCATGGTCTATCATTAGGATTTGAAGCATAATTAATATCAAGAATCTTCCGTACATTTATTAAATCCTGTAATTGACCTTTGAACCAGTGTGGCTCAGTTAAGATCGATATAGCAGCAGCCCCAGCTTTAGCATATTCTAAACCTTGCTTAGCGGCAACAACTTTAACGTTGAAATCACCTTTAGATGGCGAAGCACGCTTTATCTCTGCAATAACAGCTGCACGACTATTGGAACCTTTTAATCTTTTAACAAAATCTAAAACTGGAGGTGCCAAACCTAATTTGAAATTGGCTTCTAAATCTTCAAAAGTATAACCGGGTATTTTGGATTGAGCTGTAACATCTTCCATACGCTTAGCATATATACAATTCATAATAGATTCCTTTGAAGAGTTACTAGTTTTGGATGCAACAATCTTGTTATTTTCTTCCCAGGTACCACCATTAATATTAAGCATATTTTTTATCATTAAATGACCTTCTTCAGTCAGGATAGATTCAGGATGAAATTGAACACCTTCGATAGTATATTTCTTATGCCTAATACCCATAATAATCCCACCATCAGTAGTGGCAGACACTTCTAATTCATCTGGTAAGGATTCACGTGTACCAGCCAATGAATGATATCTTGTAACAGCAACACCTTGTGGAACATTTTTGAATATACCCTTGTCATCGTGGTAAATAGGGCTAGTCTTACCATGAACAATTTCACCAGCATAACTAACATCACCACCAAAGACATCAAACATACATTGTTGACCCATACAAACGCCAAATATAGGAATCTTACCAGTAAAAAAACGAATGCAATCTCTAGAAATACCAGAATCAGTTTTTGGATGGCCTGGACCAGGGGATATTAAGATAGTATCTGGCTTCAAAGCTGCAACTTCTTCTACTGTAATTTTATCATTTCTATAAACTTCAACATCTGCACCTTCTTCACATAAATATTGGTAAACATTCCAAGTGAAGGAATCGTAATTATCAATTAAAACAACCTTCTTAGGCATATTAATCTCTTATTCTTCTTGTCAGTAAGTGTATAAACCATTAATAATATGGAAGCAAAATTATATATAACGTTAGAAGATCATCTCATCCCCGAAATATGAATTTGATCTTAGATCTAATCTATTTGTAGATTATATATTTATTCTTCATTTCCCGTCAAATTTCAATCCATAAGGTGAGTCATCAGATCATCGATTTCTTCGGTTCGAATCCCTATACAAGGAATTTTGATTATTAGAATTTCGATATTAAAATTTTTTGCTAAGAAAAGACTCTACATATCTCCCCATTAAAGAATTCAAAGAATACTCAAATAAACTATAAAATATGCTTGAATGATTTGCTTACGGACTTCTTTTATACTATTACGATTCGCATATATTTCATTATAGTAATAAATATATATTTAAGGCATATATTAAAAGGTAACTCGTTATTTATAAAGGCATGTGGCATGATATAGTTTCCTTCTAGGTTTAAAAATCATAGTAATATATATAACTTGCTTATAAATGCTATCAGTTCTAGTATTATTGTTATTCTTTTAAAGTTGCCTAGAAATTCTTCAGGGGTTACCCGTCCGGATTGAAAATTATCACTTGTTAGGTATCGCTTAGAAATACAGATTTTGAAAATGTGGCAAAGGGCGTTTAAGAATTTGGCAAAAACAAGAATAAAGCTTACAATTTGATGTTTACATTTAAAATTTTAACGTTTTTAAAAGGAAGAGATTCAACTCAATTAAAGGATAATTGTATTTCTTGTGCTGAGATAATTACACAAGAATAATAATAATATTCTTTTTATAATTTATTTTAAAAATAAAAGCAGCTAATAGTTAAGTTCTTAAATAATGAGCAATAAAGAAGGTGAGATTGATGAAGGTCTCTATTCACGTCAATTATACGTCTTAGGTAAAGAGGCTATGCTTAAAATGCAGCATTCTAATGTTTTAATCATTGGTCTAAAAGGTTTAGGTATCGAAATCGCTAAGAATGTCGCTTTAGGTGGTGTTAAATCATTATCTATATACGATCCAACTCCTATTGTCATTCAAGATCTTTCTTCTCAATTTTTCTTGAATGAAAGTGATATTGGTAAACAAAGAGATCAAGTATCAAGAGATAAATTAGCAGAATTGAATGGTTATGTTCCAATTAAAGTAGTTGAATCACTAGCTGATCATTCTAAATTGTCTGAATTTCAAGTCATAGTTACAACTGATACCATGAGCTTGGAAGAAAAAATTAAATTGAATGAATTCTGTCACCAAAATAATATTAAATTTATCTCTACAGAAACCAGAGGTTTATTTGGTAATTTGTTTGTTGATTTTGGTAAAGAATTTACAGTTATAGATCCAACCGGTGAAGAACCACGTACTGGTATTGTTTCGGATATTGAAGAAGATGGTACTGTCACAATGCTAGATGATAATAGACATGGTTTAGAAGATGGTAAATATGTGAAATTCAGTGAAGTTCAAGGTTTAGAAAAATTAAATGACGGTACTTTATTTAAAGTCGAAGTCTTGGGCCCTTTTGCCTTCCGTATTGGTTCTGTTAAGCAATATGGTAAATATATTAAAGGCGGTATCTTTACTGAAGTTAAAGTTCCCCAAAAGATTTCTTATAGAACTTTTAGGGAGAATTTAACCGAACCTGAGTACACTTACTCAGATTTTGCTAAATTTGATAGATCTAGTCAATTACATTTAGGTTTCCAAGCTTTACATCAATTTCAAGTGAAGCATCAAGGCCAATTACCAAGACCAATGAATAAAGGAGATGCTAACGAATTGGTTAAATTAGTGACTGATTTAGCTGTTCAACAAACTTCTATACTTGGTGAAGGCGTTGAAGTCAACGAAAAAATAATTACAGAGTTATCTTATCAGGCAAGAGGTGATATTCCAGGGATGGTTGCTTTCTTTGGTGGTTTGGCTGCCCAAGAAGTTATGAAAGCCTGTTCTGGTAAGTTTACCCCATTAAAACAAATTATGTACTTTGATTCATTAGAATCTTTACCTGACTCGAAACAATTTCCAAGAACCGAATCTACAACAAAACCAATATGCAGTCGTTATGATAACCAAATTGCTGTCTTTGGTCAAGATTTCCAGAAAAAGATCGCTAACTCAAAAGTTTTTTTGGTCGGTTCAGGTGCCATTGGTTGTGAAATGTTGAAAAACTGGGCTTTGATTGGGTTAGGTTCAGGTGAAAAAGGTCATATAGTTGTTACAGATAATGATTCCATCGAAAAATCTAATTTAAACCGTCAATTCTTATTTAGACCAAAAAATGTTGGTGGTAATAAATCAGAAGTTGCTGCTGCTGCTGTGATTGCTATGAACCCAGATTTACAAGGCAAAATAACTGCCAAGATCGATAAAGTTGGCCCTGAGACTGAAAATACTTTCGACGATGCATTCTGGTCGAATTTAGATTTTGTCACTAACGCTTTAGATAATATTGATGCACGTACTTATGTTGATCGTAGATGTGTCTTTTTCAGAAAGCCATTATTAGAATCTGGTACTTTGGGTACTAAGGGTAACACTCAAGTTGTTATTCCAAATCTAACAGAATCTTACTCTTCCTCCAGAGATCCACCTGAAAAGTCTATTCCATTATGTACTTTACGTTCTTTCCCTAATAAGATTGATCATACTATTGCTTGGGCTAAGTCTTTATTCCAAGGTTATTTTACTGACGCACCAGAAAATGTTAACATGTATTTAACTGATCCAAATTTTATTGAACAAACTATGAAACAGAGTGGTGATGTTAAAGGAATCTTAGAATCTATTTCTGATTCCGTAACTAAGAAGCCAACTAATTTTGATGACTGTATTGAATGGGCAAGATTAGAATTTGAAAAGAAGTTCAACCATGATATTAAACAATTATTATACAATTTCCCACCTGATGCCAAAACATCATCTGGTGAACCATTTTGGTCTGGTCCAAAACGTGCGCCAACACCATTGACTTTTGATATAAATAATGAAGATCATTTCCATTTTGTTGTTGGTGCTGCTAATTTACGTGCATTCAATTACGGATTGGAAGGTGACGTTACTGCACCAAATAAATCGCATTATGAATCGGTCATTAGCTCTTTGATGGTTCCAGAATTTTCAGCCAATGTTAATTTAAAGATTCAAGTTAACGATGAAGATCCAGATCCAAACGCTGGTAATGTTCCAGACGATTTGGACTCATTAGCTGCTTCTTTACCAAAGCCTACAACTTTGAAGGGTTTATCATTACAACCAGTTGAATTCGAAAAAGATGATGACACTAACCATCATATTGAATTTATTTCATCATGCTCAAATTGTAGAGCACAAAACTATTTTATTGAAACTGTTGATCGTGCTAAAACCAAATTCATAGCAGGCCGTATCATTCCAGCTATTGCTACGACTACCTCTTTGGTTACAGGTTTGGTTTTATTGGAACTATGCAAGGTTATTGATGCGAAGACAGATATCGAACAATACAAGAATGGGTTTGTTAATCTAGCATTACCATTCTTTGGGTTTTCTGAACCAATTGCATCAGCCAAAGGTAAATATAACGACAAGGAGTATGACAGAATTTGGGATAGATTTGATATCAACGGTAATCCAACCTTAAGTGATATTATTAAATATTTTGAAACTGAAGAAAGTTTAGAAATCAGTATGTTGTCTTATGGTGTGTCACTATTATATGCATCTTTTTTCCCACCAAAGAAGTTAAAGGAAAGAATGAACTTAACAATGAAAGAATTAGTAAAGTTGGTTACTAAGAAAGAAATTCCAAGCCATGTTAGCACAATGATTTTAGAAATCTGTGCTGATGATAAGGAAGGAGAAGATGTCGAAGTTCCCTACATTGTTGTCCATCTTTAGATAGGACGAACTACGTAGAACGGATTTCAAGAATGGGTACAAATGATAGAATTTGATGATAATGATGATAATTCTGATGGTGTATGCCTATTCGTTTGGTTTGTATGTTTATTTTAAGCCGTATGTGCTGGAATTTAATGTTTTAACTAATGTATAACTATATAAATGAATAGCAATTTTATTTCAGTCAGCAAGAAATTAGTCTTACTGAATAGAAGTGCATGCTTATCTAATACAAAAATCACAATATTCACATAAGAATATGACAGAACACTGAATCATTTGTGTTAGTTATTGCTGATACTGGCTAATTATTCACATGCCTTCGGTGCGGCAATTCACCTCCACAAGAGCGGCGAAATTTTATCCACACGCTTGAGTTTTCCAAGAACATCCAGTTTCCGCGGCCGTCTGTTTACTAGGCAAGGATAGAAATAAAGGTCGTCAAGTAGTAAATATATAAGGAATGATGAAGCCTCAGGAACACCTATACGTTATTATTCCTTGGTTGCCTATTTCTTTGATTGAGCTCTTTATTTTTATTTTATTGTTGTTTTTATATAATAAAAGGGCCATCTGAGAACTCTAGCTATTATTCCATAATCCCACTACTAAAAGACACATATTACTGAATATGTCTGCTGTTGAATCAATTGCTGAAAGTGTCACTTCTGCTGTCAATGCTGCTGCAGAAACAGCTGCCTCAGTTGCACAAACTTTGATCTCTGAAGTCTTAAATACTGCTACAGAATTAGGTGCTTCTCCAACCAAGTTTGATTTGACTGATTTTATAAATGAGAAATTGGCCTTATGGGGTGAAATTTGTATGGAATTGGTATCTTCTATTGATTTCGAAAATAAATTGTTCATGTTGGCATGTTTCTGTGTTTGCTTCAACCCAATGTTCTGGAACATTGTTGCTCGTATGGAATATAAGACTCATTTCTTAACTAAGTTAGCTGGTAGTGCTAAGAAGGGATGTTATATTTTAGCCTTCATTATTTTCTCACTAGGTATCGTTCGTGATATTGTATACGAAAGGGCATTAGCTGCTCAACCTGTATCAGCCTTATTGACTGGTGATTATGTTAAATGTGCAGGTTATTTGTCAATCGGTGTAGGTCAAGTTTTAGTCTTGACTTCCATGTATCAATTGGGTATCACTGGTACTTACTTGGGTGATTACTTCGGTATCTTAATGGAAGAAAGAGTAACTACTTTCCCATTCAATGTTTCTAATAATCCAATGTACCAAGGTTCTACTCTATCCTTTTTGGGTGCTGCTTTAGTCTCTGGTAAGCCAGCTGGTTTGTTGATTGCATTTTTGGTCTCCACTATGTACCAAGGTGCTTTACAATTGGAAGAGCCATTTACCGCTCAAATTTACGCTAAGCGTGACCAAGAACGTTCTAAGAAAAATATTTAATTCGGTTTATCTCGAGTATATTTTTTTTTCAACTAATATTTACGAAATTATATGGCTTATTTATTCACTTTGTCTTTCTTTAATTACATTTTATTCAGAATACAATGAGATTTACAGGTGGCTATAAAATTTATCTCTAAATAATTTTTTTCTAACTTGTAACAATGTTTTATGTATGCATAAATATATAAATTTTATATCTCGATATCAAAGCAGTAAGCTGCCCTCTTAAAACCATTCAAATTTTAATAATTTTTTTTCAAAATATAGTCATAGAATATGCTTTTAATGAATGGTATTCTGTATTTTTTTGAATCTGTAATTAAAAATAGGTGAAAATCATTGATAATTATATTCTCCGTAGCTGAGTGCTTTTTAAAACGCATCAATAATGGATATACCATATCTTTTTTTCCCCAAAAATATCGTAATAAGTTAAGAATATGGATGGAGAATAAGCACATATAATGGCATCAAAAAAATTACTCTATTGGTTTACTAGATATATCAAAGTACTAACGATAGGTAAGTTGAAATCGAGAAAAATATTAGTGTACTTATTAGAATTAAATGAAAAGTATGTTAGTATTGACGCTAGCATTTATCGTAAGGAAAGAAATATTTTTACGTAAACATGTGAAAATTTTATATTACAATTTGTAACAATGGTTTATTATATCTGTTAAAGAAGAAAGTAGACATTAATTTCGCGTAGCTGACAGTTGCAACTGACCCATACTTTGACATCAACAGTATAATCATTTAAAAGATTAAGAAAGCATAATAAAAAAATGGACCGAGTTTTAAAGGTTAAGGACAGCAGATTTATTTACTGACAACATAAGAAAGTATCAATAGGATAAATCACTTAAATATTTAAAGAAATAATAAATTCGTCATATTATTTTAGGACTATTGTTTTATCTTTAATTCCTATAGTTTGGCAGGTCATTATTAGTTTGAAAATATTTCAATATTAAGAAGAGAGCATAAAATTAACTACAATTACTCAATACTTCCAGTGCATATCTTATCCTTCATACTGTACTAAAATATCACGTGATTTTTTATAAAAAATTCAAAAATGCTTCCTGTGGGAATTGAACCCACGATCCCCGCATTACGAGTGCGATGCCTTACCACTTGGCCAAGAAAGCCTTTTGAAAGGATTTTGAAAACTAAGAGTAGTATTTCGTGAAATTGGTAAATCGTTCTCAAAAGGACTGATAAGTGTACTAAGAATTCTAACTACATGTTAAAATCTATAAATGACTAAAATATTTGTTTCTTCTCCCTTACTATTATTTAGCCTAGAATGTCACATAATTGTAATATTGTCGCTATTATACAAAATGTTGGCGTTATGTGTACCCGTAGTTTATTCCTTGTAACTACTTCCTCTTATCTCTAGCTCTTGTCAAAACAGAACTAGGGTTAAATTTTGGAGTTCTTTAATTTTTTATAAATATATATTAGTTAATTTTTGTATGAAAATAATTCCTTTCTTACTTAATGTTCTGATCTTTTATATGTCCTCTTTGCAACAATCTGAATTACTCTTGCATAAAAGATTGCAATTATAAGAACTAGATATATTTGGATTGAAAGCAATTTTAAATTTTAATGGCGGTTAATCAAAAATTTCTAGTTGTTACTTAAATATATCTCAACAACTAAGGTATCTTAATTTTAAACAACTGTTTAAAGATTTTAATAAAATTATACAGCGTTATTATTATAAAAGTTCATGGCATATAAATTTCAACTATGTATTGCAGCATTACACTAAATTTTTTAAATTAAATGGCTTGATACTCAATGGAAAAAAGAAATAGGTTTTAAGTTAGATAATTTTACTTCTCTCTAAATGTATTTCATTTGCATTGAAAAAACTTTAAATCTTTTGAAAATATGTTGAAAATTATACAATATTCAATCAAGGTTACGATATCACATGCTACATTTTGTTTGGTAGAAATTTCTAATATGCAATTATAAGAATCTACGATACCCTACTTAGCAAAAAAGTAGTTTAGGCATTAGATATTTAGGACAAGTTTATATCCTAGCCGCTTGTTTAATAATTCAATACAAATAAAATTATCAAAGAACAGAAATGTAGGTATTGAAATAATAAAATAGCGGTATACAAATTATAATATTTAAATGCCCTGTCTTTCAGCATAGTATTGTCTATTTGTATATGTTTGGTATTTTCAAAAGTAGAATCATATGTAATCTAACTAAAATTTTATTTTTAACGAAGTCACCCATTAAATAGAATAGTATCTTATAGTGCAACTAGGTTGGCAAGGAATTCTATGAAAAAATATATATTCGTTCCAAGTTTGTATAATTAAATCCCGATTCTGGCAGTGATTAGGTTCAAATATTTTTCATTTTAAATATTGAATGAAAGTTCAATTTTTTACGCGATGTTAGCGAATCTAAAAATATTAAGGTAAACTATATTTATATATATATATATATATAGTTCCAAATTAAAGAGTAAATTATTTAGCAAAATACCAAAATTACTAGGCGAAGTTGATAATTTAGCTTCTCTCAGAATGCAACAAACTCATGTACTATCCGAAACTCCTAAGTTTATTCTGAAGAATTTAAACACAATTAAACATAATAATAATACTTTAGTGCAGAAAATTATCAAGAATAAAGCTAATTATAAAGCTTATACTGAGTTTTTCACTAAATATGATACATTTTTAATGTTCACAATCAAGCCGGACACTCATTTATATAGTAAAAGCGAACTAAAATACAACTGGTTGAATTTCACCCAGGTACTAAAAAGTCAAGGAATTTTATCCTCAAGATGTTCTACAATGATTCTACAGGAACCTATCAATAAGAGAATGATGAACAGTGTGATGAAAACAGATATCTGTGTTGGTAATTCTGAAAATAGTTTTCATGGAATTTTCCAAAATACCGATAAGATAACTAATATTCAAACGATCCTCAAAATAACCGAAGAACATAATTTTAATTTTCAAATGCATGCCCTTGGATTTCAGATCAGCTCTTCAAATACTAGTAGTGAGATATTAAATTTTATTTCGAAGATCCAACCGTTTATTCAAAGGAATAATGAAAAATATAAAAATCTTTCGTATTCGAAATTATTATCATTAGCAGAACATGGAAATCCGCAGAATGAAGAATTTATTAATAATAAAGGTCGGAACCATGATGATATTTGCACTTCCGCTGAATCTATCACCCCAGTATTGCAAGCTCTAGCAAGTCATCATTTATTGTTTCCTAGAGTAATAAGAAATTCTTCATATCTTATATTTAGCAAAATAGATCCTGATATTGGTATTTTAAAATCAAAAACTAACGCACGGATAGCAGAATCAAAATCTATATGAAAATCTCTAAATTCAAAGCTCTTCGCATGTGAACTCCTGTACAACCAGAGTTAAGCTAGTTAAATCAAGTGACTTCACCGGTAATTTATCCTTACTGCTTCAAGAAATATTGGCATTGTGAACAGTGAAATATTTGCCGGCTTATAAAAATGTTCTTTACCAGCAGAATAGCATACCTGAACAGAACCTGAATTATTAAAATAGTTACTATGCATCTGCTCACAAGTCAACGTAACTCAAAATTCTCACCAATCTCGTTTTGTACCGTCAAATATTACTAATTATATTGGCATTACTAATTATGGTAACAAGAATGTAGATGGAATAATATAGGGAAGATTAGGATCAAGCAAAGAAACTACGCAGCAGAATAAAAAGAAATAAATAGCTTACTTCTCATCACAACTGCGAGGTAAGCTACCACGGTATTTTAGCAGTCTAACTTTATTTGTACTAAATGCCTAGGATGTCTGAGAAATATAATGTTATTCTATCAAATTTCTTCAATTTTCAGCCATCAATTACTACAGCCCAGTCTCTGCCCAGTTTCTTCGAGAATGTTGGAGCATTCTTTGTTTTCCAAAAAGGGGAAAGTCATCACGGGAAAAACATGGCGAAAAAAAATTTTTTCATCGTCAAATTTTAATTTCACTTTAAAATTTCAAATTTCAAATTTTGCCGTAGTTAATAGCTGAATTTACTCAGAAGTTTCCGCACGACGCTCAGCGAGATGGGCCAGATCGAGAGGTTTATTTATCAATTTATAATGGGCATCGTGGTCCAGCAGGTCTGGACTAAACCTATATAAGAACGACATTTTTATACTGTCACTGTTACAATAATTATTTTATATTGTTTCATTTATGTTTTTACAGAAAAATAACAACCACATTAGTTCACTCACATATACACATACATTCATAATGTCCACTAAGTTAGAACAACATTACCAAAAAACCATTGATGGTATGACTTTGGAACAATTGAGAGATATCCTTGTCTCTCCAGAATCTAAGTTGGCTAACAGATTCAGATCTTTATTCAATTTAAAGTGTGTTGCCGAAGACTGGGCCAATGATTCTGCAAATGCTACCTTAGCTGTTCAATACATGAACGAAACTTTCGCTGACAAGAGTGAATTATTGAAGCACGAAGTTGCTTACGTTTTGGGTCAAACCAAAAACATGAGTGCTTGTCCTAAATTGAGAGAAGTTACCTTGGATCAAAGCCAACAACCAATGGTTAGACACGAAGCTGCTGAAGCTTTGGGTGCCTTAGGTGACCAAGAATCCGTGACTATGTTGAGAAAGGCTGCTTGTGAAGATCCACACATTGCTGTTAGAGAAACCTGTCAATTAGCTGCTGATAGAATCGTATGGGCTCATTCTGATGCTGCTACTAGAGAAAAATTACAAACTTCTTTGTACTCTTCTACCGATCCAGCTCCACCATTATCTTTAGAAAAGAAATATGATGTTGAGAGTTTGAAAAGTCTATTGAATGATCAAAAGGCTTCTTTATTCATGAGATACAGAGCTATGTTCAGATTAAGAGATGTTGGTACCGATGAAGCTTGTAAAGCTTTAGCCTCTGGTTTTAACGATCCTTCTGCTTTATTCAAGCATGAAATTGCTTATGTCATGGGTCAAATGGGTAACCCAATCAGTGTTCCATTCTTAGTCGAAGTCTTGGGTCGTTTCGAAGAAGCTCCAATGGTTAGACACGAAGCTGCCGAAGCTTTAGGTGCTATTCACTCCCCAGAAGTTGTTCCTGTCTTAAAGGGTTACTTAAACGATCCAGTTGATGTTGTCAGAGAATCTGCCATTGTTGCTTTGGATATGTACGAATATGAAAACTCAAACGAATTCGAATACGATCCTACCAAATAAACTAATTTCGTATAGAATTCAGTCATTCTTCATTATAACCATTCAAAATTTGTTTTTCATTTTGGTTATTTCCAATAGCACTTCACTCATAAAAACATTATTTATTTATTAGATTTATATATATATATATATATATCAGATACTCTCGTGTATACTTATTTTTCAAAATATTTTAGGTTTTAATTATCTTAGAATTTGATAAACACAATTACTTGACAATTATTCTTTTGGGGTGGGTTACAATTGAACAAGTTCTTTATATATATATTACTCAAGTTCTCTCATATAATAAATAGCCTTCGTTTTTTGGAGGATAGAAGAGGCAGGAGTGGAGAATGAACGTAATTGTGGTTACTTCAAAGAAGTTACCCTTATAATTCAAATTTCTTTACTATAGGTAAATCTTATGGTATTTTCAAATTGCGAATAAATTACCTCTTAATAAATATATGGTTGTAAAGGATTGTAATTTTTATATGTGAAAATAATGCCTTTTTTTATCGATCTCGATAGTTCGTACAAATGCGCAAACAACTTAAAGAAAACGTTAAACTTAACATTTGTGGATAATAATTACTATCTATTTGAACTTTATGAATTCCAAATCATTACTTTTACCCATTACTCTAACAATGGAAAACCTAGTTTTATTCCCTGAAATGAATGTAGGTTGGTATTATTTAGAATGAAATATTAGCTTATTAATCCACTAATTCGGTACTGTAACATACTTTTTAAAAAAAAATTTCTTAAAAATATATAATATCATTAATGTTACAAAAATTATTGATTAGGTGTAATTCGATTGACTAATTAATTTCTTATATAATTTTTATCTTTGTTAGTTCCTTTATTTAATTTACGTCACATATCACGTGACCGGACGCCATATCTAAATTCGCTTTATTCCCTTTCACTATTTTATTTTACTTCATTTTTTGGCCAAAGGGACAATCTAAGAGAAAAAATAAATAGATACCCTCTTTATTAAAAAAAGTCATAAACATAAAAGCATAACCAATCAAGAAATTTTTAACTCCTTAGGTAACGTGACTGGGTTAAAACATAACTTATAAGACTTTTGACTTACATAGATAATTGGTCTTCATACGTTTCAATTTCCAATCTTAGATATTAACTTTAATTAATTTATTCAATTTACAAGCAATAAGCATTCAATAGCTATCTGTATTCTGCTTTTTTTTTGATTCTGACGTATCAATCATATCAGTTCACACAGGGGAATTTTCAATATATATTAGAGGTGCTTTATTTTATTTGATTACATTTAGTATTTTCACACTTTTACAAAACTACCATTGTAAATTTGTTTTAACTACATTCTAACAAGTATTATATCTTTTTTTAATAATTTTTTGCTTCCTTAGATTTTTGTTACTGTATCAGAGTGTAATTTTCTTAAATTCAATCTATTAAACTTCAAAGATTATACATATTTGCCTTCCAACAACTTCACATCAAAAAAATAATATTTTATTCTTATCTCAAAATGGAATTCAATGATCCATCAATTTTAACAGCTGTTAGATCGAGCGAAAGAAATTCAAATTCAAATTCAACTAATAATGGCCGCCAAACAAGCCAAACTGCTACAGCAGATCATATTAATAAGTTTTTCCAAGATTTAAAGAGAAAACATGAAAAAAAGACCAATGAAGACTCGAAGAATTCAACGAATAATGATTATGATAATGACGACTTCTCTAATTCTAATGCTAATAGCTTAAGTAAACTTTTGAAAAACAAAAATTCTGCTGATAGAAATACTAGCTTTGATACTCCAAAAAGCACCTTCGGCAATGATATCAGCAATGATACTAGTGACAAGCAACCTTTTACCTTAGATTTTAAACCAGTTGCTGAAAAGAAATCTCATGTGTATAGCGTTAATGAACTCCTAGCCATATCAGAAGATTTAGACAAAGATTTGATAGATGGTATTGTATCCAAATTGCCAAATAAAAAGTTCTGGAGATTACAAAGAAAATACCCTGACCATAATAATAATAATTCTAATAATAATAATTCGACTAATTCGGGAAAATCCTCAGGTTACAGAAGCCAATTGAGCAATAACTCGAATAGCACCTCTAATAATGGGCCTAATATTAATTCTCTTGGTAATGCTTACTCAAATGATCAAGATATGCATGGAAGAAGAAATAGTAGGTCAAAAAATACTAGACTACCTCGCTCTAAGAGAGGTGGGTTAAATAAGTTCGGTAAAGAAAGAAATTATAATGAAGATAAACATAATAACGAAATGAATACTGATGATTTAATGGAATTAGAAAAGGAATTTGAGCCAACAGGTAATTCAATGGCTGACTTTGAAATGTGGAAAGCAAAAATGAAAGAAACGGAAAATAGAAAAAAGGGTATTTCTAGCACTACTTCTTCCTCTGTATCATCCACAATAATTAATTCTTCCATTTCACAAAAGGATGATTTAGGGAATACCAGCTCATCTGTCGATAGACCAAATCTCACTGGAAGAACTACAAGTTCTATTTCAGATTTTTTAAAGATGAACACAGAAAAAGAATCTAAAACTAAAAGTGATTCAGCTGATGAGTCTAAGACAGAACCGTTAGGATCTAGCTCATTAAGTAACAATGAGTCAAAAAAGACAAGGTCGAATTTTGTTAAAAATGATGTGGAAGAAGGTGCAGTTGGTACAAGTTCATCAAGATTTTCATCATTTTTTACAAATTCTAGTCTTTCTACTTCTGGTAATTCTCCTTCAAAATCAAATATCCCAATAAACGAGCAAGCTAATCAAGAGAGATCTGTATCAAACTACAATAGCAACAGATTGGCTCAACCTGCTGAAAGTGTTCAAACACTACAGTCCGGTTCAAAATTAATGTCTTTTTTCAAAACAGATTCTCGTTCAAGTACACCACAAACGCCAGGTACTCCACTCTCGAACACACCAATTGCTAGAACAGAAAATATAACACCATTTATGCAAGGGCCAACAAGTATTCCACAAATGCAACATCAATTACCTCAACAGCAGCAACAGCATCAACAACAACAGCAACAAATACCACATGCTCAACAATGTATGCAACAAATACCACCACAGATGCAACAGCAACTACAACAGCAAATGCGCCAACAGCAGCATCCCCCATTTATGCAACATACAATGGGCCAGGTACCTAACAATAATGCATTTTTCCAAAACCTGTTGAATAAAGGTAAGGACAAGGATGGTAACGATACTCCAATGGCTCCTCCACCGGGCTTAATACCTCCACTACAAAATGGCAAACAACAATTTCCTCCAAATATCTCAGTACCACCAGGATTTCCAATGCCAATGCCACCGCAAATGATGCACCCTCAAGCTTTTATGGGATTCCAAGGACAGCCTCAACTGCAAAGCAACATGCTGATGAATAGCAGTATGCCAAATATTTCCAATAATAAAGATTCCAATAAGAGTAAGGGCAAAAAATTTACTAATAATGAGGGGATTCAAGAAAAGAAAAACAGTCAAAATATTCTACGTCAAAACTCTAATTCTACTATTCCAGATAATGGTTCTAACAGTGCCGGTAACACAATTCCGCCACAATTCATGCCAGGCATGTTACCCCCTGGTTTTCCACCAATGCAAGGTATGCCACCTAATAATATGATGCCACCACAGATGGTTGGTAATCAACCATTTTTCCCTGGTATTCCACCTCCAAATATGCAACAAGGTGGAAATAGATATCCTCCACAAGTTCCAACACCAATTGAAAATATTGAGCAGAAATCTAAAAAATAGTTCATGGTATGGCTACCATTATATTTACTAGTATCGTAGATGTAACTTGGTATTTATTGTTGAAATCGAAGGGATATCGGCTTCTACGAAAAATCAATTGCCTAGTTCACTCTATATATGTATATATAATTAATAGTTGTTTTTTTTTATTTTAGCTGCTCCTTTCATTGTATTAATAAACATCTTCCCCATTTATAGCTATCTTTTTTATTTGATTTTTATTTTTCTTCTTTACTTAATGTACTTTAAAAATATATATTTTGTCTTTAATTTACCAAATACAATTTACTTTTAAGATCTTTTTTAGCGGTATAGAAGAAAATATATTGTTAGAGCAGTATATAATAACACTGACAAATCCCCTTACTGCGAATAGTAAACAGTAAATAAAAAAGTGCCACTCAAGAAATAACTCTAATAATGAGATACATATGATGACATAGAAACTTCTATAAATTTACAAAGTTCAAAATTAAATAACTTTCAGGAATATATATACGGAGTCAAGTGGTTTACCAAAATGGACACCAACCAATATAATGTTGACACAGATTTTCTATCGAGGTAGCTTGTAAAATTAATTTGTCAACCTGTTCGGGAACGTCCAATGCACTGAATCTATGGAAATCATTACCTGTCAATTTATCAGTAATACGGCGTAAAACTAGCATAGCTCTGGCATTTCTAATTTCAGTTGCTTGATCTGCCTCCATTTTTGTTGCTTCTTCTACAGAAATAGTACCTTTTCTTAATAGTTCACTAGGATTTGTCAATGGTAGCTCAATACCAGTTCTTTCGGCTATAGTTTGTGCTGGTAAATCGAATCCCCAATGAATTAAGGGATCAAAAGCAAATGCTTCTAAAATGGCCATTAATGATTCCTTGTTATCCCTCAATACTCTCATAACCTTTTCACAGGTAATACGGAAGCCACCTTCAATACCACTAACTTCCATTGCACGGGTAAGCATTCTTGTTAACCTAAATGGAACCTTTTCTGGATATTTTTCTCTTAATATTGCAGCTTCAAAACAATCACCAAAATCAATGTGAACAACCTTACCAGTTATTCTATCTAGCATTAAATTACTTGGATGTCTATCCCCTAATCCCAAAATATAACCAACCATCGACATTACTGCCAAAGATCTAGTGTAGGTTGTTCTCCGCTCTAACCAGGATTCAGATGAACGACTTCTTAGCCATAACACTTTGTATAAATCTTGACCTCTCGTATTATCTAAGGCATAGGTAAACACTTCAACCTTTTCCAACAAGGTTAAATTGTCATAATCAGGCGCCATTTGAAGCATAACCCAATGTTCAATATTCAACGGTATCTTCTTAGCTTCTCTGTGTTCTCTGATTAACACGTGAAATGTATCACTTTTTGGAACCCACCCCAGTAGACCTGTTTTTGGAGATAAAGGAATAGCAGGAAATTGTTGTATATCCAAATGTCTTTGAAAGCATTCCGAATCGTTTTGCAGTAAGGTATTCACTAGGCCAAATAATTGCATAACCAATGAATCTTGTCGAATATCCTCATGCCCTTTCAATGCATATTGATAATCTTTACCATCGCTACCTTTAATTGAGATTTTACGTGGTCTTTGTTTTGAAGAAATCACTGAAAAGACCTCCTCAAAGTAGGCGATCCTGACAACAGGCTGACCAGCTGAATATGTTCCCGGTAAAGCCAATTCCAAATCATGAGCCATCAGAAGTTTAGGTGAAACATGTTGTAATTCTAATGTTTGCAATTGAGGTAATTGCTTGCTAATTTTGCGGAAAACATTATAATAAATATCCCATGCTTGATTTAAATTGCTAACATCTTTAGTGCGCTTGTAATTCATGACCCATTCATAGGCGTCGTTCAAGTCCCTACCGAAAATATTTTGGAAAGAAATTTCCCTTAAAGTTTCAGGACCACGTTTTAACATTTCATGCAAAGGTTCCAGTGTTGCAAACATTTTTTCCGTGTTATGCTCACCAAAAAATTGTCTACTAGCATCTTCTAACCCTTCATACCACAATTCATGCCATAATACTGCAACTCTAATAAGTTCATGACTTACTAGTTCAGCTTGATCCACCAAAACTGGACTATGGATTCTCATTTTTTCAATAATAGACAGTGCAGCTTTTTGTCTAGATACAGATTCTGACTTAATTGCCACAGTTAATGGATATACAAGAGCTTGTGGATGAGATTTTCCCAAATCTGATAGTAAAGATAATAAAGATCTACTAACCACTTGGTCAGGTTGATGAATACGAGAAATTAATTGTGGTAAAACTTCTAACCAGTTACCAATTTTTATCATGCTAAACCCCTCATGCATTGCTTGGGTTGCCTCTGGAATACCACCAAAGGTAAACCACAGAGTTAGTAATCTCAAAGTATCTTGTAGAGAACTGGATTCTGAAAGAGAAATAGAATGGAAAAACCCTTTAATCGCTGGAACAACATGTCTCTGAATGATTTCAGAGGGGTAGGCGTTACTATTTTCTGATTGAGCAGACGTAGCGCCCATTATGCCATTTTCGATACTAAAAATTCCATTTAATGAAGCATCGCATACTCCATTTGTCTTTTCTTTAGTTCTAGACGTTATCATAGAGATGACCTCAAAATTAGCTAGGGCCCAATTATGCCAAGCCTTATACCAAGTGTCATCAAAATGAGTGGCCAATAAGTAGGATCCCAAGATTGCATCAGGATTTTCTATTCTCCAACCAACTTGCAATGAAACTCTCCATTCACCTTGTTTCAAGAAACAACGCGCTAAAAGTTTAGTAAACTCTTCAACATGCTGTGGCGACATATTTGTTTTCTGTGGGACATTTTGTGCTATCATATTATTTGGGTCTAAACCTAAATCATGAGCCATGCGTGAAGTGAATCCAACTAAATGGAGTAGGGCTTCTCTATGAGATCCTGTAGCCCACAGGTATTTTAATTGTGCATAAACAACCGGTGGTGGAGCTCTTGCAGTATTTGGATGATCTGGATCTCCACCGTCTTCTAATAACGAATTTAATGCTTTTCTAGCCAATCCCATTCTACCTGATTTTCTACATAGATTTGCAAATTTAATCCAAATTTGCATATCTTGTTTTGGTTTCACCACTAATGATCTAACTCTTAGTACACGTTGCCATACATCGACATTCTTTTGACAGCCAAGTAATCTTTTATTCCATGTTTGCCTTATTAAAATACGTTCTTCAGAATTCTGAGGCAGTTTTTTGTATTTAATAATTTCTTCTAATTCTGCAATTATTTGAGTCCTAACAACAACGCTATAAGCTCTATTATAACTTTCGTTAATAAGGGCTGATATTTCTGTGACCAAAAGTTCACGAGCATTAAAAATATGCTTTCCTGCTTTTTCGAAATTATTTCTATGAATACATAAAACGGCATCAAAAAATTCTTTATCTGGGGATTGAGGCTTCATAACGTTTATATATTGTTCAATCTTATCCCATTGAGAAAGGCCCCATGCAGCACCTGCGGCAAGTGGGGCAATAAACTTCTTGATTTCTAATTTGGAGGAGTCCCATTTGCTGGCAGCAAGGTCACCTAAATTTTCCCATTCACCCAAAGCATGTAATGATCTCATCTTACCCATCATAACTTCTATAGAATCATCCCCAGCAAGTTCACGCTGGTTATATGCACTTAAAGCATCTTCCCAACGCTGCAATTTTTCGTACCAAGTTTCTTTCAATTGTAAATCATGGTGCTGTTGAGCATGCTTTAAAATTCCGATAGCAGCATCTGTTTGATGCAATTGATTATTTATACTAATCAATGACTCAATTGTACTTGTTGTAGAATCCTGCATAAATTCGACTTCCTTATAATGTAATGCTTTTGCATAAGCATGGCATCTCTGAGCATATTGGCCCAGTGTCTGGATTGGAATTGGCAATGTCTTATCATCATGTTCCATAAATTCCACTAAATTTAATAAGGTTTGATGAATTTCCGGAGGGTTTTGAGGTGACGATAAAGCTGCACATAACGACTGCACGAGGTCTTCTTGATTTTGTGTATAAAGTTCAGTCCAACAACTTGCGAATGAAGTATTAAATAGTTCCCTTGCTAGCGGGTAATAAAGTCCTGCCAATCCAGAGCAAGCTCTTAAGGCATGAGAGGGAGATTCTTTTAGTAGTTGTATGGACAAATGTCTTATCCATTCTTGCCAATCATCTTTAGTACGTTGTTGGCTACAGTCCCAAACATTTCTTAATAACGATTGGTTGACTGGCAACTTTGGTAAAGTTGTATCAGTCTCTGGGATATCTTTGTTTGGCGGCTCAAATTCTTTATCAAGAATAACATTGGATGGAAGACCTTCATTATTCAGTAACTGATTCACAAGTTGGTCGTAAATAGTGTGCTGAATTCTATTTCTTTCCAATGCTCTATTAATTACGGGAATAAAAACTGTAAAATCAGTATTTAATTGCAGTAAAAGTAAACTTAAAGTATTCATTATAGCCTTTGACACCTCTTTTTCTCCCGAATTCAAAATACGAACCATTGCTTGAACAATTCTTGATGACATTTCTGAAAGGTTTATGCTTTTTGCCATTTTACCCAGTGTTATAATAGCCATTTTTTTCAGATATGAAGGGGAATATTCAGCCAAACGAACTACAGTTGGAACAATTAAATGTGCGTAGTCCTCCAAATTTGAGTTGAATACTACTAGTGATTTTAATATTCTCAAAGAAACCGCCTTTTTGTTTGATTTGTCATCCTCTAAAACTGTTAAGAAAAAAGTTAACGTCATGGGAACAAATCTCTTAAATTCACCCTCTAGAGATTTTGAAATTGATTCGATCAACGATATTATTGTTAGCTGAAGTTTTAAAATGGGGAAAAATTCTTGAATAACCTGATAAATCTCATCTACATGTGGCCTGATATGCTGCTTAACAATAGTAACCAATGAACTTAATTGCTGAAAATAAAATTCTAATAATGAAGGAGGACAAGAGTGCATAACAGATATAATACCTGGAATAATTTGTTTCAAAAATGAAACACAGCGCAATCCTAAAGTCTGGAAAATATTCATAATTGCTTGAATTACTGAGGTATGATGCGAAGATAATGAAGAATCACGTAATATCTTCATTAGAGTATTAATAACTACAGTCGGGTAATATTCTTCATTTGATGGTGAAATACCTTGCATTAAAAGAGCAATATCGATTGATGGGGCATTTTGCTCCATTGAAAGTTTGGTGTTCGAGATAACTTCAACTTCCCTATGTTTGTAAGGATCTAAAGCACCCAAAATACCAATTAACCTAACGGTTTCCCTTCTAATATTTGGCGCACTTTCAGATTTCAGTATATTTATTAGAACTCCGAGAAGTTCAGGGTAATCAAGTAATGGGTCGATAACATAACCAGATGATGCAGCTAATTGACCTAGTGTCTTTAAAGCAGCGTCTCTTTTAAAAGAATTTGATTGGTCTTGAAAGGTATCAATAATTAATGGCATTAATTCTTTTAAGTGTTTCTTCATATCCTCACCACCAACTACTGATAATTCACCAATTGCCTTTAATGCAGTTGATGCAACAGCAGAAGAAGAACCTTTGGATTTTGGTAACAGTACGTCTAAAATTGGTTCAATATAGGGTTTAGTTACAGATTTACTGGAACTAATTAATGTGCACAATAATGTTGCACTTTCCTCCTTCTTTCGTGGCATATTAGAGTATTTTAATTGTGTTAATAATTCTAACAATGTTTTTCTTAATGCTGGTATAATATATGCAGGGTTAATAGATGTTAATCTACCGATTATCCTCATTGTTTCCATTTGGATAGTAAAAACTTCGTCATTCAAAATCATAAAAAGTAAACGAATATTATCTGGTTGTGCTAATTGTGGATCAAAACTTGAACTTAAATGTTGTAAAATTTCAAATCTAATTTCTGCTACAGGATCTGTTATTGCAACGGTCAATAATTTACTTAATACTTCTGATACGGAATTTAAAGCATTCCGAGATGTTTGTCTACAAATATCATCCTTTACAAATAGATCACAGGAAGTTAGCACAGCCAATTTTCTAACATTGGGATTTTCATGCTCAATATAAGACATAATAACAACCCTAACGAATTCGGTCAATGAATATTTATGATTAATGGATTGTAACATTCTTAATACTTGAATTAGAATTTGAGCATCATTGACATCATCATTTATTTCATCTGTTTTTCTTGAAATATTTTGGTTTCTCCAATTTCTTGCTCGTTCCATAGAGAATGGTTTAATTAGTACAGGAGATCCAGGCTGTTGAAACTTTTCACCAGATAATGATGTACATAAAAGGTCCAGCAATCTCGCGTTTATTGTTGGTTCCAGAGCTGGTATTTTTTCATTAATTATTAGTAAAGTTCTTTGCATATAATCTGACAGCGGACATGCCAACATATGATCTAATAAATCTTTATTTAAATGTTTTGCTAACGCAGGTCCTACAGCTGACGCTAATTTTCCAATACAATAAAATAATTCCCGTTCGTACAGTTTTCTATTTTTAAATTTAGTTTGTAAGCTTAGTCTAATATTTTCAAGTATCTGCTCCATGTATGGTACAATACTAGATCCAACTTCAAATGAGATATCACCAATTGAGACCAATATTGACGACTTATCAGCAAAATTAGTTGTGTTTTGGTTAATATTCTTTAACACTGAAAGATAATGAACCATTGATTGATCTAAGTATTTGGTAGTGAATAATTTTGAGTCAAATGAGGCTAACAATGGCAAAATAAGATATATTTCCTTACGAATGACGTCAAACTTGAAGTCTTTAAATTTCATGGTTGATTGATAGATCTCATCATATTTATTTTTAATATATGAACCTTCTTTTAATGATAGCAACTCTCTATACACTAGTAGAGTAGCATGTATCGATTCGTTTGTATTAAGGTTCAAACCGAAAACACAACCTTTAAAAAGGCTTTGAAACCATTGTTTTAATAATACTGTATCTCTATCTTTTAATATCGATAAACATTTCCCTAATGTTACTGCCCCATCCATTCTGATCATTAACTTAGTATCTCTTAAGGCTCGCCATATATTGTCCAAGATGGAGTTAACATAAGGGTATAATAAATAAGGTGAGTTGTTTGTTAAAGCAGTAATAATTAACAATGCAGCATGCTTTCTGTACTCCTGTTTCGAATTTGAAGAATTATTTTCATGAGAAGTTGTGAGCCATTCAATACAGGTTTTAACTTCAAATTCGACAAATTCTGAAGTCAAGGTCCCACCTGGGATTGCTAATTTACCCAAAGTATTTGCTGCAAGTCGCATTACTTCAATATCATTGGATGGAATTAATACTCTTAAATAATTGGCTAACCTAGAAGTTTGGTTTGGTAATTCCTCAGTATGCGAATAAAATTCAATTAGCGTGTCTACAGCTAGGATGCCACCAATTTTTTCACTTGAATCAGAGCCATGAATCAATTCAAAAATCTTATTATTAAGAATATTACTAAATCTTTGAAACTGCTCAATGGAGACTTCACGAGCCAAAGAAATTAAAGACGTTTTTAGTTCATAGGAAGCTGTGATGCGTTCTTGGGGTATCGGACTTCTTAACTTATCGAATATAATGTTAAATGTTGAGAAGGTATTATCTAATTCAGCCATACTTCTCTCAGTTTCTGCAAATACCTTTGAATCAGCTACACCGGTAGTTGTGGCTACCACTGCCGAAGTATCAGTTCCATTGGTACCAGAAACTCCAGACTGGCCAGAAACTGAGGTGATTCCATCGTCTCCTCGAGATTTTCCCGCTAATTTCTTTTTATGGCGATGTTGTTCAGCTTTTCTTCGAAGAGATAGCATTGCTTAGTATTGTGTATTGTTTCACTAATATATTGTTATGCTGATGCTTCTATTCTTAAAATACTATCACAGTTTTTTTACACTAGCAGTAAATCCGGGAATAAACACGCCAAGTTAACTTCCTGGATAGAAAATTCTAAGTTCTAAATTCTAAATTCTAAATGGTTATATAAGTTGCTCTAACTCAGAGTTACTCAGGAGGTTATTTCTCTAAAAACTTGAAAGAAGTAGATTGTTTTGTATAATCTAGCAATTTTAGTCTGGCTTTCTATAATTAAAGATGCTTGAAGGTTAAATGGTGAATTTTTAGAAGCGCGGGTAACTCGGTACGCCCCTTTTGCCAAATTTCATAAAAATATAGCAAAGACGAAACTTATATTTCAGACCTTTTTTCTGCATATTTATTGGAATAGCATTCAAAAAGGATTACTGGCTCCAAAGTTAGCATTGGCTGTACAATATCGATTCGTCACAGATCATTGAAACAATACCAATTTTTCGAAGTTTATTTGAAGAAAGGAACGAAATTAATTGAAATTTAACTCGAAAACTTGCATTGAAACTTTTGAAATAGGATCAATTCAAAAATTAAGATACTTATTCATTTACCTTATTAAAACTACTTTAAAGATTTTTACCAATCAATATAAAATATTTATCATTTAATCATGAATCTTAATCCCGCAGTTGTTATGGATAATGGTACCGGTTTAACTAAATTAGGTTTTGCCGGTAATGATTCCCCATCTTGGATCTTCCCAACTGCTATTGCTACTGCTTCACCATCAGGAAATAAGAAAACTGGCTCTTCAGCTACTTCTTCATCTGTATCAGGCTCTGGAACTAATGGTAGCAATGGTTCTAGCAACCCATACTTTGGTAATTCTACTTCAGCTACCAACTTTGGTGGTTTGACCGGGGGTAAGATGTTATTATCCAATAATTTAGCCGGTAAAAGAGGTACCGAAGATTTAGATTTTTATATTGGTAACGAAGCTTTGGTTGCTGCCCAATCTCCAAGCTATTCACTAAGTTATCCAATCAGACATGGTCAAGTCGAGAACTGGGACCACATGGAAAGGTTTTGGGAAAACTCCATCTTCAAATATTTAAGGACTGAGCCAGAAGATCATTACTTTCTACTGACTGAACCCCCATTAAATCCACCAGAAAATAGAGAGCAGGTTGCTGAAATTTTTTTTGAATCTTTTAATTGCGCAGGTCTTTATATTGCTGTCCAAGCGGTGCTAGCTTTAGCAGCTTCTTGGACTTCTTCAAAAGTTATAGATAGATCTTTGACAGGTACTGTTATCGATTCTGGTGATGGTGTAACTCATGTTATTCCGGTTGCAGAAGGTTATGTTATCGGGTCTGCCATTAAGAACATCCCAATTGCCGGTAGAGATATTACTGAATTTATTCAATCATTATTAAGAGAACGTGGCGAAGCTGATACATCTTTAAGAACTGCTGAGCGTATTAAACAAGAATATTGTTATGTTTGTCCTGATATCGTTAAAGAATTTAATAAGTTTGATAGACAACCTGAAAAGTTTGCACAATTTATTGTAGAATCACAAGAAAAGACAAAGCAGAAAGTCGTTGATGTTGGTTATGAAAGATTTTTGGCACCTGAAATTTTCTTCAATCCAGAAATTGCTTCATCAGACTACTTAACTCCATTGCCAACTGTTGTTGACCAAACAATTCAAGCATGTCCAATTGATGTCCGTAAAGGTTTATATAACAATATTGTATTGTCTGGTGGTTCTACAATGTTTAAAGATTTCAGTCGTCGTTTACAAAGAGATATGAAATCTATCGTTAATGCTAGAATTTCTCAAAATGAAAAAATGACAGGTGTTAAATCTTCTGGTGTTGATGTGCAAGTTATTTCCCATAGAAAACAAAGAAATGCAGTATGGTTTGGTGGTTCGCTATTGGCACAAACTGCTGAATTCAGAGGCTACTGCCACACAAAGAGAGATTATGAAGAAATTGGTCCGGAAATTGTCAGAAATTTCAGTCTTTTCAATGTTATGTAATGAATTGAATAAACTTAATTTCCTCTGTCAATCTGCTGTGTGAAGTACCACTTGTACAGATATTTGGCATATAAACGTTCCACTAATTTAACCTAAACTAATCATAGATCTATATATGCTTATTTATGATTGACCGTTAACCTATGTAGTAATATAGCACCATATAGGATCCAATTTACCAATCGGTTCCTTTTACTAACTTTAACAAAATTTCATTATTACAATACAACTAAAAGGCACTTCTAACTCATAAGGATCCTATTAAAAATGGATTTGCTATATCTAACTCGAAATGCCTCCGTTGTTATTTTTATAACGTATTAAAAATTATTACTAAATATACAAATTTATTGAAGTGTTTTTTTCTATATAATAATTAATTTAAATATATCAAAAAACTGTCATTAACTAAAATAACCTTTTTGCTGATGTGTATGAAAGATGATATGACTAGAATTGAGAATGAATTGAAAATATGGAAAGATATACATTAATATCGAGAAGGATAAATGGTGAGTAAAGCCAACAGAGATATTCAACTTGCCCGTTAGTATGCATCTTTACCACTAATAATTACATTGTCGATCTTTAATATCATTCTACACAATTGAGTAGCTAATAATATCTGTTGTTTCTTACCAATAAATGGGTCTACAACAAATAACTCTTTCATGTTATTCGACCCTTTACCTAGACAATCAACCCCAAAAACTGAAGTGTGCTCCTTGATTTGCTTACTCTTTAAAGTTGTTAGAGTTTCGATTGGATCTAACCCTGAGTTTTCAGCTAGAGTCATTGGAATAGTATCCAATGCCTGAGCAAAGGCTCGGAAAGCATATTGGTCAATGCCCTTCTGTCTATCGGCTTCTTCAGAAACTGCAATGGACATAGTAACCTCTGCAGCACCACCACCGTAAACAACACGAGAATCTTTAACTAAATTACGAACAACACATAAGGAGTCATGCAAAGCACGCTTAGCTTCATCTACTATCATTTTATTTGAGCCTCTAATGAAACATGTAACAGTTTTTGAATTAGTAGCTCCTTGTTCAACAACTAGCATGCGGTCTCTAGTAGTACCAAATTCTACTTCATAAACTCTTTTACAGGTACCTAGTTTTTCCTTTGATAAATCTTGGAATCTTGGAACTATACGGCCTTCAGTAGCAATGGCAATTAATTCTAACTCTTGGCCACCAACCCACCTAACGGCCGGTAACTTATTTTGTAATAATAAATGATTAGCTTCATCATCAAACCCCCATTGACAAATAACAACATCTGCGCCAGAATCCTTGACATATTGAATCATTTCTTTGAATTTATCCTGTTCATAATTTTGTAATTTTTGGTATTCTTCAACAGATGAAATATCTAACTTATGCTTAGTTTTTGGTTTTGGTGGTTCAAATGGGCAAGTTAAAATAGCAACTTTAACGCCAGTTTCACCCTCCTTTGGTAAAACTTGTTTTGGCATTTGTGGATGTGAGAAATCTTTATCAATTATGACACCATTAATCAGACTACTTTCTTCTAAAGAGCCACCAACACGACCTTCTAATTTGATTAAATCGAATTGTACATCTTTTCTTTCTTCATCCATAACAGCAGTAACAGCATCAACGGCCATATTTGCAAATTTATCATGAGTTTTAGAAACGATTTTAGAACCTAATGAGGTCTTTGCTGCTTTAAATAGATACTCATGGAATTCTGATTTGTTTAATGCAACATCATCAGTCGAACCTTCTAATTTACGAATAGCAACTTTGGCAGCTTCATCAAAACCATTAGCAATCTTAATTGGGTGAATACCTTTTTCAATTAATTCTAGAGCTTGGTCTAATAAAGCACTTGCCAAGACTACCACACCAGTAGTACCATCACCAATCTCATCATCTTGAGATTTAGATAACTGGACTAGAAGCTTTGCGACTTCATTTTCTAATTCCATTTGTGATAAAATTGTAGCACCATCATTAGTGATCGTAATTTCACCATCTGGAGAGATTAAGATTTTATCTAAACCACGTGGCCCCAAGGATGTTTTAATAATAGAGGCAACCGATCTGGCAGCTAAAATATGTGACTTTTTGGCTTCTAAACCATGTTGTCTTTGTTTATTGCCTTGATCTCTAACAATAATAAAAGGTCTACCCATTTCATCTTGGGCAACAATTGCATTGGACAAATCAGGCATATCCATCGTTCTTGGTTGAGCCATTTTGTCTATTGTTCTTCTTCAGTAGTCTATTTAATGATGGATTTAATGAGAATCACCACTCTTTAAAATTGGAACAATGGATTTTCAATCTACTTTTTTTTTTTATTTTTTCATATCATTAAGCTCAAATGTCAAATTCTAAATTTCAACTTGTTTGCCACCTCTAATTTTTACGCGCTAAGCTGTGACAGCGACGGAAATGAATGTCGCTAAATTAGAGTTAATATCAGTAAGAAGCAGCTTGATACTGAACTCATGTGCTACCTTGAGGATTAACCTTTCGCTTTAAAATTTCAGGAGGCAATTAATTTATAAGTTTTTCTCAAAATAAAACTAAGATTCTGAGTCCAATTTAATTTATAATGCATTTTACACAATGTAAAGCTTCTTAAAGTAACATGTATTGCGTCACTTAATTACTTAGTAATTTGTTGTTAAAGATAAAGCGCATAAAATAAGATTATATATAAAGATACATATGATCATTTTGATAGAAAAGAGTTTAAATACAGCCGAATGTGAAGGTTATTGTTGTTGAAATGGAGGGTAAAAAGAAATATGAAATGAAATGCATAACAAAGCTATATCTCGTATCTTTTTATATAATAAGTGTGGAAGTCTCAATGTAGTAAACAGATACGAATATTTGGGTAGTCCTTAATTATTGGTCCTAAATTTGTAGCCGCATCCTGTACACGTGTAAAATACTGTAGCACCTTCATCTGCAGATCTTAATTGCAATGTATGATATTGCATTTCCTCATTGCCACACTTCGGACATTTTTCTTTAATGGTAGCACCTTCTTTTAATTCATCTTTTTTCAAGGAAGTCTTGACGACAGATCTTTTAGATCTTAAAGTGGATGGAAAAGCATCGTCAGATGTAGAAGTAATAACTTTTAAGTTTTTGTATTTAGATTTTGGGTATTTGGCTTGGCATTGGGAACATTCGATCTCTGATCCCATAGTAGTACTGGCATTGTCCAGTAAGTTACCACAATCTAGGCAGAAAATTAAAGAACCAACAACTGACATTTAACGTTATGATATAATATTAATGTAAATGTTTTTCTTATTCAGAATAGTTGAATAATATATTGTTTAACATGTTGTTAGAAACGTAAATTTCTTTAATAATACCAGTAATTTTTTTTTTTTTTTCTAAAAAAGCGATGAGTTCAATTTTTTCTGGATTTTTTTCATAAAATTCCATCATCCGTCGAAAGTGACTAAAGAATTTTAATGGTAGAGTGTAACATAATTATAATATTAAATATAGTATCAAGATAGACTATTCTACCAACCATATCTCTTCTTTGATTCAAACTTATTCTTAGAAATACGTTTATTTCTTAATTGCAAAGCCTCTTGGTTACGCTTTGCGTTTCTAACTAAAGAACTTAATTGATTTTTTGGATCATATACTTCCGATATTGATAATGGTTCTTGACTTATTTTTTTAGGTGGTTTTGTTTTGGTATTTTTAGTTTTCTGTACTTTTAGTTCTTTTATTGATTCTTGCTTTGTAGAATGTTGGATATTTCCAGCCTCGTCTCTCTTATTGGCATCTTTTAAAGCGATAGGTTTGAATAGAAATGTTGGGTTTGTATTTAGTCTTTTAGGTGTAAAGCAAAATTCTTCCAGATCTATATCTTTCCTATTATAACCTTCGTCAAATATCATCGTTGATAGATTAAATATTACTTTTCTCTTTGTATATTGAATTTTGGGCTTAATATAAATCACGGAACCTGGAATTGAAATATTGAAAAACCCAATAAAAACAATTGTAAGAAAAGAGCAACGTAGATTTTATAAGATCCCATATATAAAATAAAAAAATATAAATAAATACAAATTAAAATATATAAGTAAATGTAACAAATAAGATAGAATTTCAAAATAGTGTGTATTTGAATGGAAGGGAAAGCGATGGAGGGCATTATTACAGAAATGGTAACTTTTTATTTTTTTAATTCTTCCATCTTAATAATAAGATATAGATATATATTTTTAATCCATAAAAAATATTATTAGTTGTGAGAGCAGGACGTTAGGAAATAAAGTAATTGAGTTAAATGTGAAAACAATTCAAAATAACTATGATTTTTGCTTGTTGTTGTTGTTTTTAAATGCATAACAAAAATTAATGGGGCCATTGGAAGGAGTATTAAGAAATAAAAATTGTAGTGTAAAATAATATAAAAATATAATATGCAAAGGTAATATCAAATAACAAATGAGACAAAATGTTTTTAATTTTTCTCCTCTTCAGTCGAAGTTTGAGAGTCATTATTATTGTCAGATTTATTTTGTTCATCATTGTTTTTGGTTTCAGTGTCAGTATTTTGTTGTTGTTTTTGTTCTTCTTCCTTCTTCTTCTTTTCTTCTTCTTCCTTCTTTTTCTTTTCTTCTTCTTCTTTCTTTTTCTTATCTTCTTCTTCCTTCTTTTTCTTATCTTCCTCTTCTTTCTTTTTCTTTTCTTCTTCTTCTTTCTTTTTATCTGCTTCTTCTTCTTCTAATTCTCTAAGCTGTTGTTCATGTAATATTGGATCAGCTTTGAATAATTCAGATTCTTTACCTCTAATATTATGGTATAAATTCAAACCAGCAGAATTCAAATCTAAAATAAGCTCATCGGTATAATAATCTCTAACTCTGAAAAATTCAGAAGTTTGATTTTCTAAACTTTCTGTCATATTATAAATCATGGCTAATTTTTCTTGTGAAACAATTTCTTTAATCTTGGAAACAGTATCATTCGATAAATCAGAGACGAAATCTCTCCATACTCTTCTTTCATAAGTGTACATGTAAGGATCTTTACCTGGAGAATTCAATCTTGGACCTATTTCTGTTCTTAATTTATGTAATAAATCTAATTTAGTATCAATATCAGTGGTATTATCATATTCGATTTCGATTTCTTTAACTCTGAATGCAGTAGCATTAAATGCAGTGAAAAGTGTTGCAAAAAGATCTTCATGATTAATCTTTAACATATTTTTATACAAAAGTTTAACATCTGTTGTGTTTAAAGAGTCTAACGGAGATTCTGATTTCTCTAAGTTTGGATACCATTCATTTAAATTAGCACATTTTCTTAAGATATCAAATAATAACCAACTTCTAAATTCAGGAGAATATACCATGTTTTTAAAAGTCAAATAACCATATCTAGAAGGAACACCATATTCATTTTTCAACAATTTAATATACTTAACAGGTAAAAGCGTAGTAACACCATGGAATTTGGAAGTTTTCAAAGGATTAATTGAATCAAAAGTGACGAAATGATTATTACGACAATTATAAAGGTTTAATTTCGCATTAACAGCATATCTTTCAAAAACGTTTAAATTTTTTTCAGGAGAATCCTTTTGTTTAATTTCATCTTCCTTTTTAATCATATCTTTGACAGCTTTTTTTTCGCCACGATCATAATCATTTGGATGATCATCTACATATTTCATCAATTCTGTTAAATTCATTGATGCAACACCTGATTTAGGTTTTGGTTCAATAAATTCTTTTGTTAGTTCTTTAATATCTAAACCTTTAATATTTTTATCGTAATATTTTTTAAATTTTTTATTCAATGGGGCAGAAGATGCTGTTAAACCTGTTAAATCGATATATAAACCCGAGTCAATATCGATGAATCTACCATCGATATTATTTCTACCGTTACCGTTAATTCTTGTGGTTAAAGAACTTGAAATATCAACGATATATCTACCATTACCTTCTCTTGGATCTTCCAAGATTAATGATTGATTGAAATATCTTGCCAAATGATGTAAATGAGCCAAAGGTAATTGTAAATCGAAATCATTATCCCATGGGAAACTTAATCCGTTATATAGATAACCATATGCAGTACCATGAGCAGGCCATGAAATAATACCTGCAGCCTTTGTGAATTTTTGCCAAGTTCTAATCATTGCATTTAGACGGATTGTATATTCTTGAGGGTCTTCAATCAAAGCACCATTGAAAAATCTCTTATCACGATGCCAACCTAACCCATGGAAGGATTTAACATTGGAGGCCTCTAAGAAGAACTTAGGGGCCCAAGGATCTGGGGTATTGACTGATCTTTCTAATGATAACATGTAGGAATAATCATGTGGATTCAAATTATCTTTATTTTGAGATAATTCTTCTAAAACTTTTGGAGCATCGAAGAAGAAATATTCAGGTTTCAACTCTAAGAAATCTTGATCGTAAGCGTCGTATACACCTTCTGGCATTCTTAGATGTAATTTATCTGCGATTGTTGAGTTGATGAATTTTTCAAATGCATCAGTATGATTGAAGATGATATCATAATCTTGTAAATTTTTGGAATTGATTTCAGTATAAGAGGAATCCCATTCAAGAGAATCCTGTTCACTAGGTAATCTTCTTTGAACATAATCACGTAACATATTAGATTGAACCATATTGTTAGTTCTTGATTGTTGTAAATCGATTCTATAAGCTTTCATATCAGAATTTAAGATAGTGACAGAGATTGGATGTGGTTGATGAGATAAGATATAATTTCTTGCCTGTAACTGGTAAACTTCTGGTCTGACTTTATCATATAATTGAAAGATTTTTAGATTTGTTTGGAACTTAGGTTGATCTGTTTCATTATAAACTTTGCAATGATTATCCATAGCACCAAAAACATGAGCTTCGGAATGCTTTCTATTTGATTTGTACCATAATTCTTCATTATATTTATTACGGTCAGCCAGGAACAAAGGTTCGTTCAATTCTAATTCTAATTCTTGTAACTTTTCCATTTCAAAGGCATTTTCGAAAAGGAAAGGACATACTAACGAAGTATTTTGTAAAGAAATCAATTTGTTCAATTCATGGAAATCAGCCCAATCATACCATGAAAACGGTAAGATGATATCGAACTGAGAGGAGGATTCCATGAAGGAAGATTCTGGTAATGATGTTAAATGATCTAAATAGACAGACCAAGATAATCTTGGATCGGAATCGTAGAAATACAAATCATCGATCGAGTTAAGTTTTTCACCTTTATGGGGGCCTAGAGATACAGTTAACAAATCCTTTTGTAAATGATACGAATCAATCCAATTTGGATCAGTAGAATATTTGAATTTCGAGTAAATCTTCTTGGCCTCTTGGAATATAGCAGGATCTAAACCAGGAATACTCGAGGATTCGTCTAACGAATTTGTATTTGAGTTTAAAAGATTATATTGTTGTTGGAAAGTGGAAGACAACTCTTGCAAATTAATCTGAGGCGAGAGTTCATCGACCTTATTAGCCACATTGGACAAAATATCGGAATAGGTCTGAGGTAAGATATTGTCCTTTGTGTTTTTATAATGCAAATAACGTATCAAATAAATGAACGATTGAATGACAATAAGATAAAGAATCAGTTTCCTGATGATCTTTTTGTTAAAAGGCAACAGAAGCAATCTAGAAAATCTTCTGATAGAGAGAGCCATGGTTGGGTTCTAAAGATATTCTATAATTTTTATTTGCTTTAAGTTATGAAATGGAGGTCTGTTACTATAATGATTATTAGTACTATTTTTATTATAGGAGCTGAATGAAAGAGGAATGGAAAATAATGAAAATAAAAAAAAAAAGAGAGTTTAAATGGGAAATGCAGCAACACTCCACATTGTGATTTTAAATAGAGAGGCCTCGACCAGATCCTGGGAAAAAAAGGAACGAAGCGAGCCTGGCATTGGGACAGATCTGGATGGAATGTCTGTACTAGTCAATGCTAAGCTGACCTAGTTTGTCCCAGTCTGTGCTAGTCTGTACTAGTTAGTATGTTAGTATGTATTGTTTGTTTGTTTGTTTGCGCTTGTGAAAAGAAGAAAGCTGTGTATGAAAAGAAAGTGCAGTTTGGGCAAATTGTACAGAAACAGTTGACGTTGAAAAATTTTTCAGCCGGTGGAGAAAATGTCTCGAAGAGGGAAAGTGCCGTTTCAGGACACTGGGCTTGGCGGCGCGTCAATCAAAAAATCGACGCGTCGGTTCGATTAAAATGGATATTTTTGAGTGGTAGTTTAAGTAAAGACGTATAACTTGAGGAAGAAGCTGAGCTTGATCAAGGTACTAATCTGGGTGAATATTTAATACGTGCCTTGGTAATACTTATCCAGGATGTGTTCTCGAGGGTGCAATATTTGTTTGTGGAAGTGATGCTTGTGCAGACAATACACGCGATACTGTCATGACTATACGCTTTGCTATGCCTGGCTGGGAGCTGGAAGCTGGGGCCAACAGAGGTGCCACGCGACACAGCATGAGCGCGGTTATCTACATAGACGCTACACATTATACAATATTGATATATAAGGAGGAGAGCTAAGCCTTCTCTAGTTTGGCATTCTTTTCCAGACTCTCGTCAGCATCGCCATCTACGTCGACTTCTCCGGAGCCTTGATCCACCTCGGGGTTTGGTTCACCTTTGAGTATTCTTATCTGTTCTCTTAAGTATTTAATATCTTTGTAAGCCTTACCCAATTCATCTGTTAGTTTTTCGTTCTGACTACTTAATTGAGAAGTATGTTGTTCACTCAACAATTTCTGAAGCGTCCATTTCTCGATATTGTCATTTTCGGTCTCTTTTAATTTAGATATATACTCGGCAGCTCTTGCCAAGATAGCAGCTTTGGAGGATTCACGTACCGGTAGAAGCGAACTTAGACGGTTGATGGCTTGATTAATATTCTCACGTCTACGTCTTTCCACTTCTTTATGAGAATCTTTCCGTTGCTGTTTCCATTCAGCAGAGCCAGTGGCCATGGTTGGTTTACGGCCACGTCTTAGATTCAGAGTGCCGCTGCCATTATTCATGGTGACCCCATTACCGCCGCTGTTTACCATGTTGGACATGTTCCCGTTATTTTCACCCATATTACCATTTTCATTCGATGAAGAACCGGCAGGTGTATTAGTATCGTCTTCAGGGAGATGCTGAGATATAGAAAGATCACTTCTATCTGGATCTTCATCTCTCTTGGCAGATTTAGTATTATTGGAATCGGAAAGTGTAGATTTAGACTCGTTCTCCTTAAGTTCATCGCCATTGGGCCCATTTTCCAAGTCCCGGCTATGATCTGCACTATTATTGTCGTCATCATGATTACGGATCGAATCCATTTGTTTCTGTAATTCTCTGGCTTGTTCTTCTTCTTCACGTCTACGGGAAGCTTCTTCTTCATCCTCTTCTTCATCCTCCTCTTCATCGTCGTCACCCCCCTTCACATTTCTGAGATTCATTAATTCATCAGGTAGATTATGTTCCTCTTCATCTTCGTCGTCATCATCATCAACAACAACATCTTCAATACCATTACCATGTCCATGTTGGCTTAGCATAGCACCATAAGATGCAGCAGCCGCAGCAACCTCAGCGGCTGCGCGGTCATGCTCATCTTCATCATCTTCGTCTCTACCGATATCAGAATCACCAGTTTCTTGAAGCAATGCTTCATCGATATTACCTTCATCTTCCAGATTATCATCTGCATTACCATTGGCGTCTCGACTTTCACTAGCCTCTTGATCACGTTTAGCTCTTTTCAAAGCCATCATGTTAGCTTCGACATCTACACTATCACTAGTGTTGTCATGTTCTTGATCTTGATCTTGATCATTTAAATCTTCAATTGAACGTTTCTTATCCATTTGTATTTGCAATTAACAATTAAAATATAAATTAAAAAATATAAATATTAATAATAAAAAAAAATTATTGTTATTATTATTATTACTATTATAATAGGTTTAAATTTTTTTCCCTTTACTGGTGTGGTGGTGTAACCTTTTACTTTTCTGAGCGTTTGCAGTAAACGTGACATACACGTGGAATCCATCATATGTAAGAATTTCAATTTTTCGACCCAGTATTTATACTTTTCGGCTCGGTTTACTTTCCTACGGCTTCCCTTTGTTTATTGCGAGAAAAACAAAGCTGCCCGTTTTCCAAATCACGCGATTTTACACGGCCAGCCACGTGGCTGCCCCGAGTTCAATCACCATTTCCCTTCGAAATTCGAAATTTGTAGAGAGCAAACGTGACACCGGACTTATACTTCTTGATTAATTAAAAGTGATTATTTCTGTATTTATCATTGGTTGTTTATAGAATATAGATTACGTATGTGCCCAACTCTTGTCATATTCTCAAGGCAGTATCAGCTGTCGGAGAAAGTCCAGTAGGGGAAGAGAGAGGTGGCATCTCCATGCCCCCCCTTACATGCCTCGTGAACTGAACAATGGAGTGTTACTTAACGATACACTGGGGCTACTGTAGCTTTGAACAGTTCCCATGTGGTTGTGTACCACGCGCTTCTTCTTCTTCTTTGTGCTGTTGAGTCCGCTAGAGTTGCTCTTGATGCTGCCTCCGCGGTTAAGAGTTGCGTTGGTGTTCATACGTGTTTTAGCAGTGTTGAAGCTGGTGGTAGTATTACTTTCAAACGAAGTTACGCTTGGTCTGGATGTTAAATTTTGTGATGATATCACTTTAGTGGCCGCTGAAGGGATACATAAGCCTAAATTTGCATCTACAGTGGCTGTTACTGTTTCTGCCTTCTTTTCGTTTTCTTTGGCGTCAACGGATGCATCTGTTGTAGTTTCTTTAGTATCTTTCAAAGTATCTTTTACATCCTCCGTAGTGCCAGTTGCATTCTCTGTAATGTCCTTTGTATCTTGCATAGTATCTTTCATAGTGTCTTGTGTATCTTGCATAGTATTTTGTATAATATCTTTTGTATCCTTCATAGAGTCTTGTATAGTATCTTGCATAGTGTCTTTTGTCATTTCTTGGACTTCACCTTGAGCGTCTTCGTCCAAAGTGAATAGGCCAGAATCCATAGTGGTATTACCAAAATCTCTTTCTTCCTTCTCATGATCCGTTTTTTCTGTAACATCAGTATCTTTAATATTTGGACGAGTTCCACGAATACCTGATGAACTGTTTATTGATTCATTTACAGATTGTTCATCTGATTTACCAGATTGTAACGACTTATTACTTTGTGTAGAAGCATTACTTTGAGTGGATTTGGAAACAACATCCAACATTGATTTCAATTTAGGTCTTACTGGATGATTTAAATCATCATTTTCCACATGAAGACCACTTTTAATTAAAGACTCTACACTTCCATCAGCTTGAGTTGATTTTCTAATCTCTGGAAATTTAATCGATATTTCATCATCTAAATGAACACATGTTTCAATGGCATCAAACCATGGATCTTCAAACAATTGATCCATAGTATATCTTGTTTTTGGATTTGGATCCATCAATCTCCAAGTCACTCTTGTAGCATCAGAATCGCCTCTAAAATTTCTTGCTATTGGATATTCACTACCTGGACCTGGTTTATAATTACCTGCTTCTTTGAAATTCTTATTAGAATATCGCATAAAATCTTCATAACAACTAATGAAGTTTCTATAGCGATTGTCTTTATCACAAGATTCGAAAAATGGAATTATGTTATTAACCATTGTGATTAAAATAATCCCCAGTGCATACATATCAAGACCTCTTGGTTTATAAGGAACTTGCAATTCTTGGTTATATTGTTTCTTGGAATCATAATACATAACTTCAGGAGGTGCATAAGGTGGTGAGCCAATCATTCCCTGGCATGTCTTTTCATTTGAAGTAAGATCATCTGGAGATTCATGGAAATAATCGGAAATACCGAAATCAGTTAATTTACAAACACCCTGTGGAGTCATTAATACATTTTCAGGCTTTAAATCACGATGTGCAATGCCTTGTTGATGACAAAACCTAACACCTTGGGCTATTTGTTTAAATAAACAATATTTTTCACTTAATGATACATTCTTCCAACCTGATCTTTCAATCAATTGGAAAAGATCGCCGCAACATAATTCCATTATAAAACCCCAACCACGAGTACTATATGTAGCACTTGGTAATTTTAATAAATAATAAGTATTTGCAATATGAATGTTATGACTTAACCTTTTAGCTATGATAAATTCTTTAGAGCAACGTGAATAAAATTTCTCTGGAGTTTCATTGTAAATCAAATTTAATTTTTTTAAGGCATATAAATCTTTTTTCTTATATGCTGATCTTACTACTTGTACCACAGAGGATCCACCTTCACCTAATTGTTTCTTATCGTCATCAAATAAAAAATTATCAAATAATTGAATAGATGATTGTTTTAATTCATCAGGTAAGAAATCGTTTGGGTTTTTTACCGGTGTAGGTAAAGTGCGAACATTGGAGTTCCCATCGTGTAAATAGTAACTAAAGTCCTTTGTGGAATTGTTTGTTGAAGAAGAAAGTGAATATTGTTTCATAGTAGAATTGATCCCATATGGATTATATACCAAAGGAGGATCACTGTGAAGACTTGTGGCAGTACTATATGGTTTTTTATTGAAATTAGGTATCGAGTTGATCGGATGATGATTAGAATTACTCTTTATAGATAGTGTCCTCTTGGCAGAATGTAATTGTGAAGAAGTACGCGACGTTGGATTAGAGATAGGTGAAGCTGGTGTTACATGGTTGTTGTAGGTTGTATTGGCACTTGGAGGTGTGGTTATAGGTGTGCCCAAGGGTTTTTTCTTCGACTGTGATCTCTTACCCAATGAAAAGAAATCAGTCGTGCTTTTGGAAGTTAAGAGTATCTTAGAACCTATTTTCCTCAACGATCTTGCCGAAGAGGGTGATGGTGAAGGTGATGGTGAATGGTCTTTATCTTTCGGTAGAATCATGGCTATTCTAGTTAAGGTTATGATAAGGGTATTTTCGATATTACTCTATCTATTTTTTTTGCTTTCTTTTGCTTTTTTTATTATAAATATGTAACACTTTATTGGATGAATAGTCTTGATTTATTTAACCTTCAATGCACTTGGCCTTGTATATAAGTATCGTGAAGAGAGTATTCAACACAGAGGTGAGAAATACTCATAAGCAAGACGAATTGAACTCAGATAAGATAAGAATTACATGCCACCAGTTCGATAAACACTGTATGAGTTTTTAGATCTTGGCAAGAAAAAACACTCCAATTCGGTCTACCACGTTCTGTCTTTGGTAAGCAAGTAGTGCTCACTCACTCAGTCTCGTAGACTTTGACAAAACAGCAAACACATCTTCAATTTTTCATGACCTCTGCAGCGTTTTTCAGTGTGCTTCGAGTGTCGTTGGTATAAGGAAGAAATGATTGTTTCTGGTACCCAATTGAACCAATTGGACCCAGTGAAAAATTTGACAAAAATCGACAAAACGGGTCGAATGAGTCCGATGAGCTTTAAGCCGGCGGCTGGTGACACAGACAAGCCGAACCTGTTCGGGCCCGATCGGAATGGCGGCCGACGGGGTTAAAGCCGTCTAGGGACAACAGGTGCCTTTCAAAGACGTAATGGCATTGTGAGGCACGTGCACGTGTGAGTGTAGACCATTTCTGGTAGGGTTTGCTTCGTGTTGCTGTGAGTATTTAGCAATTATGTGGGGTGAACGTGGGCAAAAATATTTTTAAATGGCTTAAAGCTAGTGTAGAGACAGCGTAGAACAATTGTACAACCAATCTAGAGCCAAACGTAAAGAGATATTGTACGCATGATAAAAGGAAGGAGACAAGAAGGACCCAAGATCTGTGGGTTGCAATGCTAAACTTTATACATGCTTGCCTTACCTTTGCTTACATCGAGATAACAAAGAGGCAGGGTGAGTTTGCTTCTGTTTATTTGATAGCAGGCAATCCACGGATTCCAATGTTTATTAATGGTTTGTTATGCGTTAATTAGGCTCGATACCAATCTTAGTAGTCTTCACTATGTAAATTATGTAACAGAGATAAAAATACTTAATAGGTCAATCGGTATAATGACGATTTATATATGTTTTGCAGTTGTTTTCGAGTATAAAAATATTATGTGCAGAGATGCCTTCAATATCGTCATGTGAAACCTAGGAGTTTCAGTTGCGGAATTTTTACCGGTATGTGACACGTGTCCAACCGATTAGTTGGTATAACTTGATATCTACTACAAGGTATTGATTGGTCTTTGTAGTATATATTCACTAATGGAAATAGAAGGAGAGCCAATAAATTATATATAAACATTCTTTGAAGTTACTAAGCAATCAGGGACCTATACCGGAATTTTTATAGGATTATCTAGAAAACTGGTAATATAAGCTCACATAACACTCGATTTCTTTCTACTAGGCTCAGTAATCTCTTGGTAGGTTAAGGTACTTCTTGAGAGGTATACGACGACTCATTTTGTAATCCTCCATTAGTGGGAAGTTAGCATGGAAAAGTTATTTGTAATAAATTTTATGAATTGTTTGTGAATCATACTTTACATATTTACTAATAACTCTCGAGAAAAAATTGAGTAAATAATGATAGATTGACAAATAAACCTTAATTAATTTCTATTACTTTTTACCAGAATTACATTTAACAAATTTTGGAAAGTTTATCAAAAAGACAGAATATTTTTCGTATTTAAGAAATCATCGTCGTTATTAGTTGTATTTGTTGAAAATGAATGTTAATAAATATAATAGGTCTTTATGCGTAAACAAGTAATAATTACTAGTTTAGGAATAATAGAAGAGTATGATGTACAAATAATAATACTAATAAAATCCCAATTAGGTAATTCATGTTTAATAAGATTAACTATTAAAGTAATTAGTGTGTCATAATATTATATATCTAATTATAATTATCATGATACACTAA